>NC_060173.1:89860104-90165104 GCF_021184085.1 Oncorhynchus gorbuscha
GTCTGTATGTGTCTGCGTCTCTGTGTATACCGTAGCAGTCTGGTCCGTGTTGATGGATCTGTCTGGAGAGACGGCCCTGCTAGGGAGAGACAGCCCTGCTAGTCTCTAGTTGAAAATTGAGAAAGTGTTGAGATGAAATGATTTATTTCCACCACACTGCTCTCCAAAGCAACACACTAGGTGGCCCGTAGGATTTGGGGAAATGGGAAGAGAAGAAACGAGAACTGGGTTAGTGGAGGGACAGAGGGATGGAGGGAATGAGGGACGGATGGATCAAGGGAGTTTGTGTATGGTGATGGGCGTGAAGGGTGTGTGTGCGTTTGGGGGGGAGGGGGACTGAAAAGGGCAGTAAACGTGGGGTGGAGAGGTGGACATTAATGTGCCTCTATAAAGGGGTTGATGGGGTGGGGCCTATAACCCTAAACCTCTTTTAAATCCTGTACATGCACTACTTTCAACACAGCATCTCCAAGCAAAATCTATTGAACAATGCAGATGAACAGCAATGAAATGCGCCAGTAGCCAGATAGCTTGCAAACTGGCACACCAGTAAACCCTGAAACCAGTTACACCAGTAAACCCTGAAACCAGTTACACCAGTAAACCCTGAAACCCGTTACACCAGTAAACCCTGAAACCAGTTACACCAGTAAACCCTGAAACCATTTACACCAGTAAATCCTGAAACCAGTTACACCAGTAAACCCTGAAACCAGTTACACCAGTAAACCCTGAAACCATTTACACCAGTAAACCCTGAAACCATTTACACCAGTAAACCCTGAAACCAGTTACACCAGTAAACCCTGAAACCAGTTACACCGGTAAACCCTGAAACCAGTTACACGAGTAAACCCTGAAACCAGTTACACCAGTAAACCCTGAAACCAGTTACACCAGTAAACCCTGAAACCATTTACACCAGTAAACCCTGAAACCATTTACACCAGTAAACCCTGAAACCAGTTACACCAGTAAACCCTGAAACCAGTTACACCAGTAAACCCTGAAACCATTTACACCAGTAAACCCTGAAACCAGTTACACAAATTGTCACGTTCTGACCTTAGTTCCTTTTTATGTCTCTATTTTAGTTTGGTCAGGGCGTGAGTTGGGGTGGGCATTCTATGTTTTCTGTTGTGTGTCTGCACCAGCCAGAACTGTTTCGGTCGTTCCCTTTGGTATTTTTGTTATTTCTGTGTTCATTAAATAAATATGGACACATACCACGCTTCACCTTGGTCCTCACCTTCTTCCACCTACGACGATCGTTACACAAATAAACCCTCAAACCATTTACACCGGTAAACCCTGAAACCAGTTACACCAGTAAACCCTGAAACCAGTTACACCAGTATCCCTGAAAACATTTACACCAGTAAACCAGTAAACCCTGAAACCAGTTACACCAGTAAACCCTGAAACCAGTTACACCAGTATCCCTGAAAACATTTACACCAGTAAACCAGTAAACCCTGAAACCAGTTACACCAGTTATCCCTGAAATCAATTAATAACATTTTTGATGTGTTTTTCTGGATTTTGTTGTTGTTATTCTGTCTCTCACTGTTCAAATAAACCTACCATTAAAATTATAGTCAGATCATTTCTTTGTCAGTGGGCAAACATACTTAATCAGCAGGGGATCAAATAGTTTTTTCCCTCACTGTATGGCCAAATCCACAAGACAGGGTTGATGGAAATATAGAAGTATAGTAATCAAACCTTTGTTTTGCTTTTTACAGTAAGCCAGGTGAGGAACACTGCAGTGATGTTTTACAGTTAGCCAGGTGAGGAACACTGCAGTGATGTTTTACAGTAAGCCAGGTGAGGAACACTGCAGTGATGTTTTACAGTAAGCCAGGTGAGGAACACTGCAGTGATGTTTTACAGTAAGCCAGGTGAGGAACACTGCAGTGATGTTTTACAGTAAGCCAGGTGAGGAACACTGCAGTGATGTTTTACAGTAAGCCAGGTGAGGAACACTGCAGTGATGTTTTACAGTAAGCCAGGTGAGGAACACTGCAGTGATGTTTTACAGTAAGCCAGGTGAGGAACACTGCAGTGATGTTTTACAGTAAGCCAGGTGAGGAACACTGCAGTGATGTTTTACAGTAAGCCAGGTGAGGAACACTGCAGTGATGTTTTACAGTAAGCCAGGTGAGGAACATTGCAGTGATGTTTTACAGTAAGCCTGGTGAGGAACACTGCAGTGATGTTTTACAGTAAGCCAGGTGAGGAACACTGCAGTGATGTTTTACAGTAAGCCAGGTGAGGAACACTGCAGTGATGTTTTACAGTAAGCCAGGTGAGGAACACTGCAGTGATGTTTTACAGTAAGCCTGGTGAGGAACACTGCAGTGATGTTTTACAGTAAGCCAGGTGAGGAACACTGCAGTGGTGTTTTACAGTAAGCCAGGTGAGGAACACAGCAGTATGGTTTTACAGTAACCACGGTGAGGAACACTGCAGTGATGTTTTACAGTAAGCCAGGTGAGGAACACTGCAGTGATGTTTTACAGTAAGCCAGGTGAGGAACACTGCAGTGATGTTTTACAGTAAGCCAGGTGAGGAACACTGCAGTGATGTTTTACAGTAAGCCAGGTGAGGAACACTGCAGTGATGTTTTACAGTAAGCCTGGTGAGGAACACTGCAGTGATGTTTTACAGTAAGCCAGGTGAGGAACACTGCAGTGATGTTTTACAGTAAGCCAGGTGAGGAACACTGCAGTGATGTTTTACAGTAAGCCATGTGAGGAACACTGCAGTGATGTTTTACAGTAAGCCAGGTGAGGAACACTGCAGTGATGTTTTACAGTAAGCCTGGTGAGGAACACTGCAGTTGATGTTTTACAGTAAGCCTGGTGAGGAACACTGCAGTGATGCTTTACAGTAAGCCAGGTAAGGAACACTGCAGTGATGTTTTACAGTAAGCCAGGTGAGGAACACTGCAGTTGATGTTTTACTGTAGTTTTTCTTTTTTTGTAGCTAATTATTTTTGCTTTGATTCAAAGAAACGTATGTTATGATTTTATTGCATTTCATCAATACATTTCATATTTTGTTCAATGATGTTCCACTGTGTCTGTAGCATTCTCTCTACTAGTCCTTTTACAGTGATGGATTTATGTGCAGTAGCATAATGAAACATGTATCACATATTTTGTATTACAATATTTAATGATTGTACGAACAACTTCACAGTGAAACTATCGTTATCTTGTGTGTGGGTGATCTAAATGACTGTACATATGGTATTTCTTGATAAATGAGTTATTTGAACCAATGATTCTTCAAGTGCAAGGTTTCTTTAAAGATATGAGTGCACAATGCAATGTTTTGAACATTGGACAGCCTGTGTTACAAGGGATGACCGTTTTGAGTTTGAAAAATGACCACAAGGTTCTGAAATTAGTGCCAAAGTGATTGTAAAAAAAACTGTAATGATGTTTCAAGAAAAACAGACTTGTTTTGATCCAGCATCCGTGTTAGTCAGAGAAAACACTTCTTAATCAAACAGGATAGAAACACGTTATGCAAATATGGCAAGTGTGAATCCCACAGTTTCCCTGTGCTTAACATATGCATGCAAGCATAGTGATTTCTGACAGCATACATTGCAACTGTTGCTCTTCATTGAATCTGCCTCAGGTACATCTAAAAGCCGTTAGAAGTATGTAACATTTCTTCCTGGGAAAATCCTCTAGGGGGAAGTCATTTATCCAGTCAAACACAAAGTGCATAATAGATCCTCTGTGATGCTAGATCCTTAGGATCTGAGAAGGGCATATTCATGTGCTCCGTTTGTGTGCTATTCTATTCTATTCTCACCTGATCATGCAATGTAGTGTGTGTGTGTTGGGGGGGGGGGGCACGGCCATCTGCGGGTGGTCCTCTCTAAGGGGAAAGGATGGCCCTGTTGTGGCACAGTGATGATACAATAGGGACAGTTTTCACCACACACCTATTACCCTGAGTGGTGTCATGTCACAATCATCACTATCATCTTCGTAACACTCTCCTCCCAGGCCAAAGTGGGCCATCCATCCGATACAACCAATACACACATACTTCTACACCAGCATGGTCTGGGTGAAAAGTACTCCTCAAAGTAGTCCTTGGGGGTGATGGAGTGACCCAAGGGACTTGGGGAATGTATGGCAAAGGTGACTGACATGCAAGAATACGCACGTGGTCAGTAACCCCCAAGCTCTGTCACTCTCCAGTCATCCAGACTAAATGACTGGATGACTCCTGTGCCATTATCAAACTGGGGATAAATCAGGAGGTGAAGCTAGCCCTCACTACATATTCGTCGCCAGACCCACTGGCTCCAGGTGGGTCTGGCCATGCTAGGTAAAGCTCCGCCTTATCTCAGCTCACTGGTCACGATGGCAACACCCATCCGTAGCACGCGCTCCAGCAGGTGTATCTCATTGATCATCCCTAAAGCCAACACCTCATTCGGCCGCCGTTCGTTTCAGTACTCTGCTGCCTGTGACTGGAACGAATTGCAAAAATCGCTGAAGTTGGAGACTTTTATCTCCCTCACCAACTTATAATATAATAATAATATATGCCATTTAGCAGACGCTTTTATCCAAAGCGACTTACAGTCATGTGTGCATACATTCTACGTATGGGTGGTCCCGGGGATCGAACCCACTACCCTGGCGTTACAAGCGCCATGCTCTACCAACTGAGCTACAGAAGGACCACTTCAAACATCAGCTATCTGAGCAGCTAACCGATCGCTGCAGCTGTACATAATCTATTGGTAAATAGCCCACCCATTTTCACCTACCTCATCCCCACCGTTTTTATTTATTTACTTTTCTGCTCTTTTGCACAAGAATATCTCTACCTGTACATGATCATCTGATCATTTATCACTCCAGTGTTAATCTGCAATATTGTAATTATTCGCCTACCTCCTCATGCCTTTTGCACACATTGTATATAGACTCCACCTTTTTCTCTACTGTGTTATTGACTTGTTAATTGTTTACTCCATGTGTAACTCTGTGTTGTCTGCTCACACTGCTATGCTTTATCTTGGCCAGGTCGCAGTTGCAAATGAGAACCTGTTCTCAACTAGCCTACCTGGTTAAATAAAGGTGAAATAAAAAAATAAAAAGGCTTCAGCTCTGGGCTAGAGGAGAGGATATTGGTTAGGGCATGGAGGGGGATAAACAGTATGTGTGTTTGGGACATTGTTTTTGTGATAGTATTAGGGGGGTTGATGAAAAGTGTGTGTGTGTGTGTGTGTGTGTGTGTGTGTGTGTGTGTGTGTGTGTGTGTGTGTGTGTGTGTGTGTGTGTGTGTGTGTGTGTGTGTGTGTGTGTGTGTGTGTGTGTGTGTGTGTGTGTGTGTGTGTGTGTGTGTGTGTGTGTGTGTGTGTGTGTGTGTGTGTGTGTGTTTACTTGCTGATGTTGTGGTCAAATTAAGGTGGAGGGGCAAGCACAGGTCACAATCCTTGTTAGATGGTGGACTGAATTGTGTTCCTGTCCTTCTCCCCTCCCCTTCTTCCCCACCCCCTCACTGTCAATACAGCAGACAAATGTCTGGTGTTTTTAGCTCTCAGTGTAAGTACTTGTGTGAGATACCACTCCATTCCAGAAATTATGAGCCGTCCTTCCCTCACCAGCCTCCTGTGTTGTTTGTGTGTATGTTTGTGAGAGAGAGACTGCGTGTGTGTGTTCCTAATGATAACCTAAATAAAGGTTTTTCCTGTTTACCCTCATTCAGTGTGTCCCTGAACAGTACATCAAATGCTACCTCCTTCCTTCCTCCCCCTTCACTGTCTCTCTCCCTCTCTTCAGGGAACAACAAAGAAAACAACAGCTAGACACTTAACTAACCCCACTTGACCCTACCCCTCCCTCCCCGCCCGCCCGCCCACCCACACACACACACACACACACACACACCCTCACACACACACACACACACACACACACACACACACACACACACACACACACACACACACACACACACACACACACACACACACACACACACACACACACACACACACACACACACACACACACGTCGTCTGCCCACTGCTCCTGAAGGTAAACACCGGCAGAGGTTTCTTTGCTTGTAAAAAAACACCTTTAGGACAGCACAGAGCAAACGAAGACTTGCACACACTCTGAGCTGAGGCCCCATGGTAGAGTAATACTTACATTCCTTCCACGCTACTCTTGCTTGTTTGCATATAAGCTCTTAGACAAAAAGGTTTAGAATCTAAAAGGGTTCTTCGGTTGACCCCATAGGAGAACCCTTTGAACAACCCTTTTTTGGTTCCAGGTAGAACCCTTTTGGGATCCATGTAGGACCCTTTCCACAGAGGGTTCTACATGGAACCCAAAAGGGCTCTATTGGAACCAAAAATCTTCTCCAAGGAATCCTAAAGGGTTCTCCTATGGGGACAGCCAAATAACCTTGTTTCTTAGAGTGTACTGAGATATGCAAATAAGTCTCAATGTGGGAGGCAAACCGCAGTCTCTCCCACTTGCCTGCTGTGACCTGAATGTGCTTCAGAAATTACCTGCATCTCAAATACCTGGCAGGTCGCTCACTTATCCCTGTAAATGTCACCATCAGAAAGAGAGACTCTCCAGGCAATGCTGATAGTATAGAAGCCTGGCAGCTGGGGGAGAGGGATGGCTACTCAGGCAAATGTCATGTATAATAATCTGTGAATTAATGTGTTGCAGGGGAAATCCCTTCTTTCCATCGTAACCGCAGGGAAAACAGCTCCTTCTGAGCATATGTACAGAGCACGCTCTCTCTATGTCTCCCTTCTCTCACCATCATTCTGCTATTCATGGGTTGCACGTTTCATCACAATATTGCTTTGAACGTTTGTTTTAGGACTGATTGCCAACTGAACATTCTACTTAATACATCCTTAGTAAGCAGTGATGAAGATTTGGTCTAAAGTGCATTACTGTGCTTTGAAAACACAATGCTTTTTCTAAAGAAGGTAAATTATTAGTAGCAAAACCTTTTTTCATGATTTTGATGTCACTCGATTGACTTTTATTGCAGTATAACATTAGCTAGCTAGTTAAGACTAAGGGGAGAAAACCTGTTTTTAGATTGCTAAAGTTAGGATTTCTAGCTATTGTTGCCAGCTAATGACCACATTGCCATTTGTCTAAAGTAAATTTGACGACATGATGATGATGATAGCAAAGTTGTTTAGCAAAGTCATCGTATTTGTAAGCCACTATAGTGTAATTCAGTCGAAACAGTCATACTGTAGCTTCCGTTCAGCCCCTGTTGTACTTTTGGACATCAATGTGGCTGCGGCGTCTGTAGAACGTTGATAACAATGGCCAATAGGTGCAACCCATGAATAGGCTTCACATACAAATGCATTTATGTACAGTACACATGCTAGAACCATACAGACACGTACACAATAATAATCATGGTGCCAGAGGGAATGGAATACATTTTACGGGCTTCCCGACCAATTGGGCCTGTTTTACGTATTTGTTTGAGCTGATCTTTTAACTTTTTTTGCACATAATGTTCCTGCCATCAGAACAGCTGTCACTAACCTCCACTTGGACGAGGACTTCTACTTCAATGAGTCTGAGAAAAAATACGTTGATTATCGCGGACCAGGCCCAAATCCTCAAAGGAGGAGGACACGCCTCTATAGAGGCCGGTGTGCAGGATACCTGATGAGACTACATCAGAGAGTGGATAAATTGCCTCTACCCTCACTTCTATTGGCGAACATGCAATCACTAGAGAATAAACTGGAAGAGCTCTGTTCGAGACAATCATATCAATGTGATCTGAAGAACTGTAATATCCTATGTGTCTCTGAGTCGTGGCTGAACAAGGGCGCTAAAAATAAATCAAGCAGTTTTTTCTATACATCGGCAGGACAGAACAGCTGCATTGGGGAAGCTCAGAGGAGCATGTGTTTGCCTTTTTGTTAACAACTGGTGCAGAATCTCCAATATTAAGGAAGTCTCGAGGTTCTGCTTGCCTGAGTTAGAATAGCTGTAGACCACACTATTTACCAAGAGAGTTTTCATTTATATTTTTTGTAGCTGTCTATTTACCACAAGAAAGTGATGCTGGCACTCAGACTGCACTCAACAACCTGTATAGGGCCATAAGCAAACAAGAAAATGCTCCCCTCCTGTACTCCCTGTACGGTGCCAAGACAACAACCTCTCCCTCAATTTCAGCAAGACAAAGGTGCTGATCGTGGACTACAGGAATTTGAGTGCTGAGAATACCCCTATCCACATCGACTAGGCTGTTGTGGAACAGGTCGAGAGCTCCAAGTTCCTCGGTTTCTACATCACTAAGGAATTATCATGGTCCACACACTCAACACAGTCGTGAAGAGGGTATGACACTGCCTCTTCCCCCTCAGGAGGCTGAAAATATTTGGTATGGGCCCTCAGATCCTCAAAAAGTTCTATAGCTGAACCGTTGAGAGCATCTTGATTGGCTGCATCATTGCTTGGTATGGCAACTGTTATTTATCTGACCGCAAGGCGCTACAGAGGATTGTGCGTACGGCCCAGTACATCCCTGGGTCCGTGCTCCCTGCCATCCAGGACCTCTATACCAGGCGGTGTCAGAGGAGGGCTTGAAAAATGGTCAAAGACTCCTGCCACCGAAGTCATAGACTGTTCTCTCTGCTACCACACAGCAACATCCCTGGGGCTTAGCTTCCTGCCATCCAGGACCTCTATACCAGGCGGTGTCAGAGGAAGGCCTGAAAAATGGTCAAAGACTCCTGCCACCGAAGTCATAGACTGTTCTCTCTGCTACCACACAGCAACATCCCTGGGGCTTTGCTTCCTGCCATCCAGAACCTCTATACCAGGCGGTGTCAGAGGAAGGCCTGAAAAATGGTCAAAGACTCCTGCCACCGAAGTCATAGACTGTTCTCTCTGCTCCCACACAGCAACATCCCTGGGGCTTTGCTTCCTGCCATCCAGAACCTCTATACCAGGCGGTGTCAAAGGAAGGCCTGAAAAATGGTCAAAGACTCCTGCCACCAAAGTCATAGACTGTTCTCTCTGCTACCACACATACTTGGTGTACCAATGCACCAAGTCTGGAACCAACAGAACCCTGAACAGCTTCTACCCTAAAGTTATACTGCTAAATAGTTGGTTAAATAGTTAACCAATAGCTACATGGAAAACCTGCATTGACCCTTTTCACACATCTCTTTTGACTCACATATCCTGCTATTACTGTTTATTATCTATCCCTTTACCTATCAATCAAATGTATTTCTAAAGCCTTTGTTTTACGTCAGCAATGTCACAAAGTGCTATACAGAAACCCAGCCTAAAACCCCAAACGGCAAGTTATGCAGATGTAGAGTACATGCCTAGTCACTTTATCCCTACCTATATGTATATATCTACCTCAATTAACTCGTACCATTGCACATCGACTCGGAACTGGTACCCCGTGTATATAGCCAAGTTATTGTTACTCATTGTGTATTAATTACTTGTATTACCATTTCATTTTATACCATTTCTCTTTTTTCTTTCTCTGCATTGTTGGGACGGGCCTGTAAGTAAATCTTTCACTGTTAGTCTACACCTGTTGTTTACGAAGCATGTGACAAATAAAAATGATTTGCTGTGAGAAAACAGGTGATCAGTTCACAACCTTGTTTGTTTTTCTCATATTTACGCTCCAGGACAATAAGGACCTATATTACACAAGCAGCTACACATTACCACAAACAACCTCTGTTATCACCGCCTAGTCAGGCTGTGTGTGTATGTGTGTGCGTTTGTACCTGTGTGGGCGTGTGAATGTGTGTACCTGTTTACAGAACTGTAAATACACGGCTGCCTTTGATGTTCTTTGAACAGTTTTCAATGCAGTGTTGAGTTCCCATGAATACTTGAGGCAATGCCTCACTTGACCTGAGGAGAGATGGCAATGTGGGCACGTGCCTGTGTGACAGCGTGAGTGTGTGTGTGTGTGTAACTGAGTGTGTATTTCTGGCATCCTTTAACGGGTAATGACGCTGATGGCATAACTCCCGGTAACCTGCAGAAAACCACAAATGACTTGCATGCTGGTGGATGTGTCACTACGTGCTAATCTGTCTTTCACCTTCTGTAATGTATACACAACAATGAGCTGGTTAATATTTTCATGGTGGAGGGTCTGCCTACACACACACAAACAAGCACATGGATTCAAACAAGGGAGCAGGTGCTCACGCGCACACGGACACCCACACCCTCAGAGAATTCATAAATATACAATACACAAACATATGTAGCAACACCCAAACACACACACAATCCTGAGGCAACGGTTGAGGACAGGAACAAGTACAAGAAGTCCCGCTATGACCTCCACAGAGTCATCAAACGAGCAAAAGGACAATATAGGAATAAGCTGGAATCATATTACACAGGTTCAGGTACCCGCAGCATGTGTCAGGGGCTGCAGTCCATTACGGATTACAAAGGAAGATCCATCTGTGATCTGCCCAACGATGCCTCTCTACCAGACAAACGCAATGCATTTTATTCACGCTTTGACAATAACAACATCATACTGGGTGTGAGGACTAGAAGACTGGGTGATCGACCCAGAAGACTGGATGATCTTGCTCTCTGAGGCCGACATGAGTAAAGTCTTTAATCAGGTCAACATCCTCAAGGCCCAATGGTATTCAGTGTGCCTTCTCAGAGCATAAGCAGAACAGCTGGCAGGCATATTCACGGTAATGTCCCAGTCTGTAATCCCCACATGTTTTAAGATGACTACCATCATTCCTGTTCCTAAGAACTATAAGGTTTCATACCACAATGACTACTGCCCTGTAGCACTCACATCTGTAGTCATGGCGTGTTTTGAGTGGCTGGTTATGGAACACATCAACTCCATCATCCCAGACGCCCTAGACGCACTCTAATTTGCATACACCCCCAACAGATCCATAGCCGGCACAATCTCAAATGCTCTCCACACTGTGTCATGCAGGTGAAAGAGGACCCAAAAGCGACTTGGCGAAAACAGAGTCTTTAATCCAGTAAAGTAAATACAATCAAAAAAACACAACTTTCACTCGAAAAGACGAGGACAAACTGGAGACTCGATCTTGAACAGCAGGTGAACAGTAGGTTGCCTCGGGAAGGCACTTGAACCAAACAGACTCAGACACCTGCTCACCACGCAGCATCTGAGGAAAACACGACACGACAGGGCGATACACAAACACAGCACGGTGAATTCTTGACAAGGAACCGACAGGGCAGAAACGAATAACAAGGAGAGAAATAGGGACTCTAATCAGGGAAAAGGATCGGGAACAGGTGTGGGAAGACTAAATGATAGATTAGGGGAATAGGAACAGCTGGGAGCAGGAACGGAACGATAGAGAGAAGAGAGAGCGGGAGAGTGAGAGAGGGAGGGGGAGAGAGAGGGATAGAAAGAGGGAAAGAACCTAATAAGACCAGCAGAGGGAAACGAATAGAAGGAGAAGAACAGGGACAAGGCATGATAATCAATGACAAAACATGACAGTACCCCCCCACTCACCGAGCGCCTCCTGGCGCACTCGAGGAGGAATCCTGGCGGCAACGGAGGAAATCATCAATGAGTGAACGGTCCAGCACGTCCCGAGACGGAACCCAACTCCTCTCCTCAGGACCGTAACCCTCCCAATCCACTAAGTATTGGTGACCCCGTCCCCGAGAACGCATGTCCATGATCTTATGTACCTTGTAAATAGGTGCGCTCTCGACAAGGACGGGAGGGGGAGGGAAGACGAACGGGAGTGCGAAGAAAGGGCTTGACACAGGAGACATGGAAGACAGGATGGACGCGACGAAGATGTCGCGGAAGAAGCAGTCGCACAGCGACAGGATTGACGACCTGGGAGACACGGAACGGACCAATGAACCGCGGCGTCAACTTACGAGAAGCTGTCGTAAGAGGAAGGTTGCGAGTGGAAAGCCACACTCTCTGGCCGCAACAATACCTTGGACTCTTAATCCTGCGTTTATTGGCGGCTCTCACAGTCTGTGCCCTGTAACGGCAAAGTGCAGACCTCACCCTCCTCCAGGTGCGCTCACAACGTTGGACAAACGCTTGAGCGGAGGGAACGCTGGACTCGGCAAGCTGGGATGAGAACAGAGGAGGCTGGTAACCCAGACTACTCTGAAACGGAGATAACCCGGTAGCAGACGAAGGAAGCGAATTGTGAGCGTATTCTGCCCAGGGGAGCTGTTCTGCCCAAGACGCAGGGTTTCTGAAAGAAAGGCTGCGTAGTATGCGACCAATCGTCTGATTGGCCCTCTCTGCTTGACCGTTAGACTGGGGATGAAACCCGGAAGAGAGACTGACGGACGCACCAATCAAACGACAGAACTCCTTCCAAAACTGTGACGTGAATTGCGGGCCTCTGTCTGAAACGGCGTCTAACGGGAGGCCATGAATTCTGGATACATTCTCAATAATGATTTGTGCCGTCTCCTTAGCGGAAGGAAGTTTAGCGAGGGGAATGAAATGTGCCGCCTTAGAGAACCTATCGACAACCGTAAGAATCACAGTCTTCCCCGCAGACAAAGGCAGACCGGTAATGAAGTCTAGGGCGATGTGAGACCATGGTCGAGAAGGAATGGGGAGCGGTCTGAGACGACCGGCAGGAGGAGAGTTACCCGACTTAGTCTGCGCGCAGTCCGAACAAGCAGCCACGAAACGGCGCGTGTCACGCTCCTGAGTCGGCCACCAAAAGCGCTGGCGAATAGACGCAAGAGTGCCTCGAACACCGGGATGACCAGCTAACTTGGCAGAGTGAGCCCACTGAAGAACAGCCAGACGAGTGGAAACAGGAACGAAAAGGAGGTTACTAGGACAAGCGCGCGACGACGCAGTGTGCATGAGTGCTTGCTTAACCTGTCTTTCAATTCCCCAGACTGTTAACCCGACAACACGCCCATAAGGAAGAATCCCTCGGGATCAGTAGAAGCCACAGAAGAACTAAACAGACGGGATAAGGCATCAGGCTTGGTGTTCTTGCTACCCGGACGGTAAGAAATCACAAACTCGAAACGAGCGAAAAACAACGCCCAACGAGCTTGACGGGCATTAAGTCGTTTGGCAGAACGGATGTACTCAAGGTTCTTATGGTCTGTCCAAACGACAAAAGGAACGGTCGCCCCCTCCAACCACTGTCGCCATTCGCCTAGGGCTAAGCGGATGGCGAGCAGTTCACGGTTACCCACATCATAGTTGCGCTCAGATGGCGACAGGCGATGAGAAAAATAAGCGCAAGGATGAACCTTATCGTCAGACTGGAAGCGCTGGGATAGAATGGCTCCCACGCCTACCTCTGAAGCGTCAACCTCGACAATGAATTGTCTAGTGACGTCAGGAGTAACGAGGATAGGAGCGGACGTAAAACGTTCTTTTAGAAGATCAAAAGCTCCCTGGGCGGAACCGGACCACTTAAAACACGTCTTGACAGAAGTAAGAGCTGTGAGAGGGGCAGCAACTTGACCGAAATTACGAATGAAACGCCGATAGAAATTAGCGAAACCTAAAAAGCGCTGCAACTCGACACGTGACCTTGAACGGGCCAATCACTGACAGCTTGGACCTTAGCGGAATCCAACTGAATGCCTTCAGCGGAAATAACGGAACCGAGAAAAGTAACGGAGGAGACATGAAAAGAGCACTTCTCAGCCTTTACGTAGAGACAATTCTCTAAAAGGCGCTGTAGAACACGTCGAACGTGCTGAACATGAATCTCGAGTGACGGAGAAAAAATCAGGATATCGTCAAGATAGACAAAAACAAAGATGTTCAGCATGTCTCTCAGAACATCATTAACTAATGCCTGAAAAACAGCTGGCGCATTGGCGAGACCAAACGGCAGAACCCGGTACTCAAAATGCCCTAACGGAGTGTTAAACGCCGTTTTCCACTCGTCCCCCTCTCTGATGCGCACGAGATGGTAAGCGTTACGAAGGTCCAACTTAGTAAAGCACCTGGCTCCCTGCAGAATCTCGAAGGCTGATGACATAAGGGGAAGCGGATAACGATTCTTAACCGTTATGTCATTCAGCCCTCGATAATCCACGCAGGGGCGCAGAGTACCGTCCTTCTTCTTAACAAAAAGAACCCCGCCCCGGCCGGAGAGGAAGAAGGCACTATGGTACCGGCGTCAAGAGACACAGACAAATAATCCTCGAGAGCCTTACGTTCGGGAGCCGACAGAGAGTATAGTCTACCCCGAGGAGGAGTGGTCCCCGGAAGGAGATCAATACTACAATCATACGACCGGTGAGGAGGAAGGGAGTTGGCTCGGGACCGACTGAAGACCGTGCGCAGATCATGATATTCCTCCGGCACTCCTGTCAAATCGCCAGGTTCCTCCTGAGAAGTAGGGACAGAAGAAACGGGAGGGATGGCAGACATTAAACACTTCACATGACAAGAAACGTTCCAGGATAGGATAGAATTACTAGACCAATTAATAGAAGGATTATGACATACTAGCCAGGGATGACCCAAAACAACAGGTGTAAACGGTGAACGAAAAATCAAAAAAGAAATAGTCTCACTGTGGTTACCAGATACTGTGAGGGTTAAAGGTAGTGTCTCAAATCTGATACTGGGAAGATGACTACCATCTAAGGCGAACATGGGCGTAGGCTTCTCTAACTCTCTGAAAGGAATGTCATGTTTCCGAACCCATGCTTCGTCCATGAAACAACCCTCAGCCCCAGAGTCTATCAAGGCACTACATGTAGCACCCGAACCGGTCCAGCGTAGATGGACCGACAAAGTAGTACAGGATTTTGATGGAGAGACTTGAGTAGTTGCGCTCACCTGTAGCCCTCCGCTTACAGATGAGCTCTGGCTTTTACTGGACATGAATTAACAAAATGTCCAGCAACTCCGCAATAGAGGCACAGGCGGTTGGTGATCCTCCGTTCCCTCTCCTTAGTCGAGATGCGAATCCCTCCCAGCTGCATGGGCTCAGTCTCTGAGCCAGAGGAGGGAGATGGTTGCGATGCGGAGCAGGGAAACACCGTTGATGCGAGCTCTCTTCCACGAGCCCGGTGACGAAGATCTACCCGTCGTTCTATGCGGATGGCGAGAGCAATCAAAGAGTCCACATCTGAAGGAACCTCCCGGGAGAGAATCTCATCCTTAACCACTGCGTGGAGTCCCTCCAGAAAACGAGCGAGCAGCGCCGGCTCGTTCCACTCACTAGAGGCAGCAAGAGTGCGAAACTCAATAGAATAATCCGTTATGGACCGTTCACCTTGGCATAGGGAAGCCAGGGCCCTAGAAGCCTCCCTACCAAAAACTGAACGGTCAAAAACCCGAATCATCTCCTCTTTAAAGTTCTGGTACTGGTTAGAGCAATCAGCCCTTGCCTCCCAGATAGCTGTGCCCCATTCTCGAGCCCGGCCAGTAAGGAGTGAAATGACGTAAGCAACCCGAGCTCTCTCTCTAGAGTATGTGTTGGGTTGGAGAGAGAACACAATCTCACACTGCGTGAGAAAGGAGCGGCACTCAGTGGGCTGCCCGGAGTAGCAAGGTGGGTTATTAACCCTAGGTTCTGGAGGCTCGGCAGGCCAGGAAGTAACAGGTGGCACGAGACGAAGACTCTGGAACTGTCCAGAGAGGTCGGAAACCTGAGCGGCCAGGTTCTCCACGGCATGGCGAGCAGCAGACAATTCCTGCTCGTGTCTGCCGAGCATGGCTCCTTGGATCTTGACGGCAGTGTAACGAGCGTCTGAAGTCGCTGGGTCCATTCCTTGGTCGGTTCCTTCTGTCATGCAGGTGAAAGAGGACCCAAAAGCGACTTGGCGAAAACAGAGTCTTTAATCCAGTAAAGTAAATACAATCAAAAAAACACAACTTTCACTCGAAAAGACGAGGACAAACTGGAGACTCGATCTTGAACAGCAGGTGAACAGTAGGTTGCCTCGGGAAGGCACTTGAACCAAACAGACTCAGACACCTGCTCACCACGCAGCATCTGAGGAAAACACGACACGACAGGGCGATACACAAACACAGCACGGTGAATTCTTGACAAGGAACCGACAGGGCAGAAACGAATAACAAGGAGAGAAATAGGGACTCTAATCAGGGAAAAGGATCGGGAACAGGTGTGGGAAGACTAAATGATAGATTAGGGGAATAGGAACAGCTGGGAGCAGGAACGGAACGATAGAGAGAAGAGAGAGCGGGAGAGTGAGAGAGGGAGGGGGAGAGAGAGGGATAGAAAGAGGGAAAGAACCTAATAAGACCAGCAGAGGGAAACGAATAGAAGGAGAAGAACAGGGACAAGGCATGATAATCAATGACAAAACATGACACACTGCCCTCACCAAGACATAAGGAATACTTATGTGAGAATGCTGTTCCCTTCAAACTCGTCACCATGCTTAGGACTCTCGGACTGAACACCTCCCTCTGCAACTGGATCCTTGACTTCCTGACGGGCCAACCCCAGGTGGTGAGGGTAGGCAACATCACCTCTGCCACTCTGCCCCTGAACACAAGGGCCCCACAGCGGTATGTTCTTAGTCCCTTCCTGTACTCCATGTTCACCCACAACTGCATGGCCACGCACAACTCCAATGCCATCATCAAGTTTGCTGACGACACAACAGTGGTAGGCCTGATCACCAGCGAAGACGAGACAGACTACAGGGAGGAGGTCAGTCACATAGCAGTGTGGGGCCGGAACATCAACCTCTCCTTCAAAGTCAATAAGACCAAAGAGCTGATCGTGGACTACAGGAAACAAGGGGGTGAGCACGCCCCCATCCACATCGATGAGGCTGCAGTGGAGCAGATCGAGAGCTTCAAGTTCCTCCGTATCCAATTCACTAAGATCTTAAAATGGTCCACACACGTGCACAGTCGTGAAAAAGGGGTGACAGTGCCTCTTCCCCCTCAGGATGTTGAAAAGGTTTGGCATGGGGAACTCAAATCCTCAAAAAGTTCTACAGCTGGACCACTGAGTGTCTTGATTGACTGCATCACTGCTTGGTATAGCAATAGCACCGCCCTTGATCGCATGGCGTTACAGAGGGTGAACAGCTTCTATCCCCATGCCATAAGACTGCTAAATTGATAACTAAATATCTAAGAAAATGGCAACATGAACTATCTGAGTTGATCTTTATATTGTAGTCTCTATGCACACTCACAGGCCCTACACACTATGCACACCAATACTCCAACACACATACAAACACTGATTTGCTCACACACACATAATATGCAGATACATTTATTGAAACACACACAGCAGGTAGCCTAGTACGGACCATTATCCGAAAGGTTGCTAGTTCGAATCCCCGAGCCAAATAGGTGAACTCTTCTCTTATCCCGAAATGCTCCACGGTCGCTGTCAATAATGGCTGATCCCTGGCCTTGAACACACTCTCCGAGGGTGTCTCATTGCGAGTGGGATATGCAACAAAAACACATTTCCATTTCACACCACACACCATTTATTTGTCCATCGACAGACACACACACACACACACACACACACACACACACACACACACACACACACACACACACACACACACACACACACACACACACACACACACACACACACACACACACACACACACACACACGAGGGATAGAGATATAGGACAAGGGAATGGGCACAATTGTGCTTTATTGCTGTACAGGTATTTATAAAACATTGGAAACAAAACTTGAAACAACACATATATAATTCTGATTTTCCACAAACACAATGTATGCAGGTAAAATATACTGTATGTCTGTCAAAAAGAAGGGGAAGAAAACAACAACTATGAAAACAAGGCTGTGATATGCCTATGTGCTAAAATATGTATCATTGGAATACTGTACATGGACTGAGAACAGTAAAATGCCCCTTCTGCACTGGCTTTAGCACCAGACATCTGGTCTAGGAACCTTATGACAAAGAGAGGGAGACCTGACTATGAATGAAAAATGGCAGTACCTAGTTCTTTAGATCAGTTGAAGTCAGAAAACACATTGGGGATCGGGGTTGGGGAACATATGTGTGTAGCTTTTACTGTATTTTAAGGTTTCCTTTGGAAGGGGAAACATGGTAGGGTGACAAGCGCATAGCAGACATGGCAGTCTTAAATGACAGTGTGAAATGGCAGTGTGACATGGCAGTGTGAGACAGTGCAGTGATTCACAGTGTAAAGGGTAAAAGGATATTCAAATATCAAGGAAATGATGAGTGGTCAGATCATGCAGAGAGACAAAGAACTAACATCCTGTCTGAAATGCCTTAAAAAAGTATGCATACCTCTTCATCCTCATCATGTTTTCACTGCTTCACTAAATCATTCATAGTAGTATGGGATAAATAGACACAATAGAAAACAGGACGAACCTTAACCCTGTTTAGTGGTGGACCTCAGCACATCGGAGTAGGAGTGGTACACCTACCTATATGAAGTGATTTATTTTGTGTGTAGGATACTGGTATTGACTGGTACTGTCTCAATGAAAGTAGTGTATACTGTGTGCACTGTGGCAGCTCTGTCCAATAGTCATATGTATGTACATGATGTAGAACTACAATATGACCAACTGTATTGTTCTATCCAGACGTGTTGTTTCACCTCCGTTCCAATCCTAAAGCATCGTCCAATCACATATAGACATGGTATCTTAACACTATCACTTTGAAATACTGTATTCCATTGTCGTTAGCATAGCTTGGGTGTTCAGAAGTTCTGGTTAAGTGGCTCACTCCTAGTCAATGTTTGATGTGATCTTTGCCCAATTTCTGTAGAAAATGTAGTGTTTCTTATCACATACACACACTCGGCTCAATCAACAACCAAGGACGCGCTAGTGATGGCGCTGCTAATTCCTAATACAGGATTAATCAGACTGTTGAAGGGTGATCAGTGTAAATGAGAAATCAATCAGAGCTATTGATACTTCCTGGCTTTTACAGTCAAACCAATCTTCTAAGAACCAACGGCTTGCAGAGGCACACCCATCCAATTTACCATGGTCAGATTACCCTCCCCAATCATAACCGTAACCATTAGGGGGATGTTAAAATATCTGATCCTATATCAGTGTTTAGGGGCAACTTCTAGCTACTCCTTTACGATGTGGAAACCTCACAACATCAATATTGTGCAATTAATCATCCAAACAACCATCAGACAAATGATGGAAACCTCAGTCTTTCGCCACTGTAATATTGTCTTACAATGGTATCGCAGGGAAACAAACAAACTAAATAAATACAGTATAAAGAAGTTTCATAGAAGTAGACAATCATTCCGCAAAAAAGGTGTTCACCTTATAAAATAAACCTCTTCTCTTTGCCTCAGTCATTGCATTAAACCCAAGACAATCATATAATTCTCCATCTGCCATATAGACAATTCTCCAAATCCCTTTCCATCTTCCCATTTCTGTGCTATTCTGATATAGTAAATTAAAACATTTGACAATTAAACATAGGCCATTATTTACAGGGAGGTTACCCTGGCAATGCCCTCTGACCCCTACATTATCTTGGAGGGGGTGTTGGGATATTGCAGGGTTTGGGAGGGAAATAAAGAGAATGATTGAGGAGGATGGGGTAGCTTTACATGAGAACTCTGTTGTGCTCCAGTTGCATCCTTGAAATGTACAGAAAAGTGTACAGGCTCCTAACATTGATTTACACAAGATAGAACATATCAAATGGGACGCTAATATGAAGAAAGTACCATTGTGTTTTAGAGCTTATTTCTCTGAGATGTTTGTAGAATAAGTCTAGATAAGTAGTTAATTGAAGGACTGCGACAGATAGTTGTGCATTGGTCATCTACGCTGTTCTTTATTCAGTCTGTTTGTGTGCTCTACACAAACACATCAGTAAAATACATCAGCCATAGCTGAGGTTGACTGGCCTAGAGTCCCGTTGTATGCCACTAAGCCCAGTAAAAACCTTACAGGACATTGATACAATCTGATCACAGGTGATCTAGCTACATGAACTAGCTACTATGGCCATCGTTGTAAAATACAGCTCTGCTATTGTCTTGCCTAGTCAGTAATATCTGCCAGTGTTTGTTTTTTTTACTATTGTGGATGTTCTGTTCGCGCTAAAGCGGAAGGCTGTTGGCTAGCTGGGAATGAAACAAGTGCACCATGGGATATCGCTGAGGTTTTCCTGACCCCTGAACTCTGAGCTATTGTTGCCAGGGTTACAGAAGCACCTAAAGCACCTTGTAGCGTGAGGCTAAAGCGGTAGCTGATACCTGAAGGAGTCCAGAAGACTAGAGACAGGAGTTTTCCCTGGTCAGATCACATGGTCAGGAAAACCTCCTGGTCCTAGAGATGATAACTGGTATGTAAGCCAGAGCAGTGAGGTTTAACACAGGAGATGTTTAAAGGCCTTGGCTCGCTTGTAAACTTCAGACATGTCTGGAGGGAAGGGTACACACATGTTCTGTTGTGCCCATAGGCACAGATCTAGGATCAACTTACCTTCCCCATGAGCATCAGAGGGTAAAGGCAAAAACAGACCCTAGATCAGCGTCTAGGCCGGGGCAGCTTCATCCTAGTGCGCATCACATACCTGACACATATAACATCACACAGAGTGACATCAGCACCATGTTTTGGGGTTTGGGGTTTGGGCTGGGAGATGTTGCGAAAGCAGTAACTGCATGGTAGGCTTTGATAGAGAGAGAACGTGCACCATATTTACTACAGACAGAAAACACATAGGCAAACCTCATTCCACATCGCAACTATTGTATGTACAGTCCTCTCCTCTGTTAGCCTACATTCAGCTTGTTAGAGAGAGAGAGAGAGAGAGAGAGAGAGAGAGAGAGAGAGAGAGAGAGAGAGAGAGAGAGAGAGAGAGAGAGAGAGAGAGATAAAATGGATCCTGATTGCTGCTCTATTCCCTTTCTCACTCCTTTATCTGTTAATGCTCTTGTGGGTTGGGCAGTCCTAGCCAATGAAATGCCTCTCTCTCAGACCTGTCCTTTGCCGAATGGGGTGGTAGACATGGGCAGGAGGGCGTGGCAGGAGGCAGACAAGAAAGGCAGTGTGAGACATGGAAAGTGGGCATATCCCAGGTTGGACATCCTCCCACTATGGAGAAGACTTCCTATTAGCCCTGACCAGTGTGGTGGGTGGGGTTTGTGGTGTTCCGTTGACGTCCCGTTGGTGCCTCCAGTCGGCCCGCCCCTCACACAGCGCCCTGCGCCAGCGGAGCAACTCCCCCAAGGTGGCGGCCTCGTCCCCCCCACATCCACGTAGACGCTGGATCACCTGGCGGAAGGAGAGGGGTTCATTAAATTGTGTAAAAATGTACTAATGATCTCCTATCAATCTCCTCCTAGAGAAAGCAATAAACAGACAGCATAGAGTACAATACAGTAAACTACATATAGCCAGGGTGAGTATGAGTAAGATGCGGAGCGGACTGTAATGACCAGCAGTGGGGTAATAGAGGAGGATAGGAAAGACCAATTTTTTTTTTTAAATCTCATATCTCAATGGGTCTTTAAAAGAGCTGGAGGAATACCTCTGATATATCTATCATATTCATATCCTGATCATGATCTGGTTGGCGCAAGCCTCCACATCAGCTGAGGTGAAATAGGTCACACCGCAAGAGTAATCTGGGCCTGATCCATCATTCTGAAAGGAGCCATAATCATTGAGTTGATTCCCTCTCTGTTCACTCTCAGTGGGCCAGTTCCCTTCTAGGCCTGTTAGAATGGAGGCAGAGGAAATAAACCTGTGTTCATCAACTGTGGCCCACTTATATATCAACACTAACAGGGATGAAGGTGTGTGTGTGTGTGTGTGTGTGTGTGTGTGTGTGTGTGTGTGTGTGTGTGTGTGTGTGTGTGTGTGTGTGTGTGTGTGTGTGTGTGTGTGTGTGTGTGTGTGTGTGTGTGTGTGTGTGTGTGTGTGTGTGTGTGTGTGTGTGTGTGTGTGTGTGTTTGTGAGCTGGCAATGGGCTCTGACAGGATGGTGGCATGAAGCAGCAACCCCCCACATACTTGCTTCACCCATAAACCCCCCCCCCCCCCCCCCCACAGCTCCCAGCCTCCCGTCAGTGTCTGTCCAGCACGTCATCAGTCACCAGCCAGTCAATACGCAGGCAGATCAATCAGACAAGAATTCCAATCATCCACGGCCACTTAATGCCAGCGACCGACTAGCGACCAACTGATTGTTGCTAAGGGCAGGAACTGAAACTCCTCATATAGCTTTATCACTGTATAAGGGTTTTCAATGTAGTGGAGAAGTGTCCAAAAATGTTTGGTCTAACCCATTTCCCCTGGTTACAAACCCACTGTTTCACTGACTTGGGTATAGAAGTGAACCTGTTGCGTTACTGCAGTAAACAGAAGCTAAGATACAGACATGCACACAGTCTGTGTTGTGGTTAAGCTATTTCTGCTATGCTGATGATGTTGAGGTGATGGCGATTCCTGTCTGTGTTTTCCATCTCTGTTCTGTTCAGAAGGGGAGCAGAGCGTCACAGCTAAATAAAACCACAGCAGGGACTCATACCGCAACATTTTCCCTGCACTACGCCAAGCACACAGTACAGCACTGACGTACTCTAGGAATCCAGGCCACACACACAAACGCACGCATGCACGCACACAGACACACACACACAAATGCACAGTAATGCGCGCACACATTGACAGACATATCCACACACATATATTGATAGCCTGTACCAGCACAGTGCTCAGTGACCTAATCTATAATTTACACATCCCTGCCAGGCTATTCTTAGCCATGATGCCAGGAACACCGGCTACTGGAACAGCAGACATGCACACTGTGTCCTACTGTCGTGTGCACGTTAGGGCTGGGTGATATGGACAAAATATCATATCACAACAGTTTTGACGGAATATGTCTGTATTTTATGTCTTTGAATAATAAAAGTTCTAAATATGCGTTATGAGTAGTTCATGACACTAGGGTGGCAAACGCATAAATTATAAATGACTTCAATGGGGGTTTCCCCATTTATCGTCCAATCCGACTCCAAACAAAAACGCTTTTATTTTTCATTAATTTCTGCATTTCCTGTACTTTTATTGTAATTTCAACACTGTGCCATGCAGCATGATATGGGCAAAAAATATAGGCCGAGTTAATTGTTAGCTGTTGGGATCATGGACATAAAATGATTATTCTAATTCTAGTTAGAATATAGTGGGCAGCACCTTGAACACATTGTTGTTTGACATCACAACAAATTAATAAACCAGGGAGGAATTAATCGACAGGGTAAAAACTAAAGTGTTAGTAAGTGTTTCCAGGTGACCCTAATTAGATGTTATATGACATGTTTTCTTACTTCATGTAGCTAGTTAGCTAGTTAATTAACATATTGATGTTTCACTTATTCCTCTCTGATTAGATACTGTTGCACAAACATGTTTATCAAGGCCTAGCTAGCTACGTTTGCGCTAAGTACATTTAGAAACTAACTAGCGATCAGCATTAGCGAACTAACACGAACTATTTTAGCAACACCTTGCTAAGAAAATACAAACTATCAGATAGTAGTTTGCAGACAGTAAGCCACACAAACGAATAGTGTATAGAACGCTTGTGGAACGCAGCATGTCACCAACATTGTTACATTCATCTGACCATGGAGAGTGAACGGCAAGAAAGCGCTTGTGACTCAGTGATCAAGCAACTGCTCTCCTTGAGTGAGAGGGGGCAGGGCTTGGTGTGGTTAGCGGCATGCAGCAGCAGGAGGAGAGGGAGAGAGATGACTAGTAGTAGCAAACAGAGTAAACTATAAAAATGGATATTAAACGCACCGAAGTAGCGTATCACAGTTAACAAAGAAACCATTGAAATACCATTATAGAAGTAAAAGTACAAAAAACTCAAACCGGTCTGTTCATCAATACCGATATATAGTAAATTACGGTATACCACCACGCCCTAATGCGCATGCACGTGCGCGCGCACGCACAAGATAGAGATGCATGAGGACACATGAACAGACAAACAAATCCAATGACATTATGCTATTCACAAATACACATTCATTAGTACACAGTGACGGATTGTGATTCTATGACTCCCTCTACTCCTTAATGAGTGACATCAACCACATCTGGTAGTCTGATGTTACAGTAGCCATGGTAAAGATGATGCAATTAATTTCCCCTACAGACAGACAGACAGACAGACAGACAGACAGACAGACAGACAGACAGACAGACAGACAGACAGACAGACAGACAGACAGACAGACAGACAGACAGACAGACAACTCATTCCTCCATTGGTAGAATATTAAGTAATTTAGTTTTTCAAATGAGACAAACGATCAATTGCCACAACTGACAAGCACACATACAAACATGTTAAATTGAACACACACCCATACACTCAGACAGACACACACACATGACTGCAAGTGCACGAACACACACACACTCTCTCATTTTATCTCTATATTTCTCTCTCTTGCTCTCTTAAATGACTCCTCCCCTAGCGAGAGACGGGTATAAAGCAATATGGTAATAGTATGGTAATGATATGGTAATAAAATTATAATCTGGGATGAACAGTGGTCATTCTCAGCTGTCAATCAAAGGTTAGGGGTGGCCAACTCCCACTGGGATAAAACACTGGGGAAGCAGTTTAGAACAGAAAAGCCATTGGGAGAAATCAGAAAGAACAACATAGACCAGTACACATCAACTGATAGGTTTAACATTAAAATAGGTTGAACAGTGTTTTTTTATTTACCTAGCCATTTTATGTGCTTGTATCTCAGGGATTCTTAAAAGTTGGGAAAATCATTGTCCGACAGGGAAACTTTATTTTTATATTTGGAAAAATTCATAATTGTTGCTTAAAATGCATATTTAGGGGAATTTTATTGAATTACATTTATTTAATTGGATTTTTTTGTTGTAATTTAAAAAATATTTTCAATATTATTCATTTCCATGTTGGCTCTGTGCCAGGAAATGCGCTTGTCCAGAGCAAAGGATCACAATTTCAAACTCCCCCCAAAAGTGTTTAAAATTCTAAAAACAGTCAAAGAATAATAATGACTGATAAAGGATCTCATGTAGTTTCGATTTTCTAGATTTTTTCCCCCTAATTTTTTATGTCATAGTTGAAGTGTACCCATGATGAACATTACAGGCGTCTCTCATCTTTTTAAGTGGGAGAACTTGCACAATTGGTGGCTGACTAAATCATTTTTTGCCCTGCTGTACGCTTGGGGTCATCGTCCATTTGGAGGACCCATTGGCGACCAAGCTTTAACTTCCTGACTGATGTCTTTGTCACACCCTGACCATAGTTTGCTTTGTATGCTTCTATGTTTTGTTTGGTCAGGGTGTGATCTGAGTGGGCATTCTATGTTGTGTGTCTAGTTTGTCTGTTTCTGTGTTTGGCCTGATATGGTTCTCGCACCCCACGACATGATGCTGCCACTTCCGTGCTTCACGGTTGGGATGCTGTTCTTCGGCTTGCCATCCTCCCTTTTCCCTCCAAACATAACAATGGTCATTATGACCAAACAGTTCTATTTTTGATTCATCAGACCAGAGGACATTTCTCCAAAAAGTACGCTCATTGTCCCCATGTGCAGTTGCAAACCGTAGTCTGGCTTCTTTATGGCTGTTTTGGAGCAGTGGCTTCTTCCTTGCTGAGCGTCCTTTAAGGTTATGTCAATATAGGACTCATTTAACTGTGGATATAGATACTTTTGTATGTGTTTCCTCCAGCATCTTCACAGGGTCCTTTGCTGTTGTTCTGGGATTGATTTGCACTTTTCGCACCAAAGCACGTTAATCTTTAGGAGACAGAACACGTCTCCTTCCTGAGCTGATTGACAGCTGCGTGGTCCCATGCGGTTTATAGTTGTGTACTATTGTTTGAACAGATGAACATGGTACCTTCAGGCGTTTGGAAATGACTCCCAAGTATGGACCAGACATGTGGAGGTCTACAATTTTTCTGAGGTCTTGGCTGACTTATTTTGATTTTACCATGATGTCAAGCAAAGAGGCACCGAGTTTGAAGGTAGGCTTTGAAATACATCCACAGGTACACCTCCAATTGAATCAAATAATATCAATTGGCCTATCAAAAGCTTCTAAAGCCATGACATCATTTTCTTTAATTTTCCAAGCTGTTTAAAGGCACAATTAACGTAATGTAATCTTCTGACCCACTGGAATATTGATACAGTGACTTAAAAGTGAAATAATCTGTCTGTAAACAATTGTTGGAAAAATTACTTGTGTCATGCACGAAGTAGATGTCCTAACAGACTTGCCAAAACTATAGTTTGTTAAGAAATGGTTGAAAACTAGGTTTAATGACTCCAACCTAAGTGTAAAACTTCCTACTTCAACTGTATACTATACTGCTATGTTCAAAGCATTACACGACAGAGACAAAATAACATAAATACAGCTATGCGCAAAATGTGTCTGGATTCAAATCTATAGTCCACAGGTGGGACATGTACCCACCCACACCATTGGGAGATGGGGAGGACCATCCTCCTCAGCGATTTTTTTTTTTGTTTTGTTTGAAACATTGAAAAAGTTAGCCTTTTTAGATAAAACATTACTAAATATTTTCACGTCTACCAAATAATTGATTAAAACACACTGTTTTGCAATGAAGGTCTCCAGTAGCCTCAACAGCACTCTGTAGGGTAGCAACGTAGTGTAGCCGGAGGACAGCTATCTTCCCTCCCCCTCTTGGTACATTGACTTCAATACAAAACATTGGAGGCTCTTGGTTCTCAGCCCGTTTCATAGTTGTTATTATTATTTTTTAAATTCCCCAATTTCATGATTGCCAATTGGCAATCACAGTCTTGTCCCATCACTGCAACTCCCGTGCGGACTCGGGAGAGGCAAAGGTCGAGAGCCATGCGTCCTACGAAACACGACCCGCCAAGCCGCACTGCTTCTTAACACACTGCTCGATTAACCCGGAAAGGAGCCGCACCAATGAGTCGGAGGAAACACAGTACAGTTGACGACCGAAGTCAGCGTGCATGCGCCCAGCTCACACAAGGAGTCGCAAGAGCATGACAAGGAAATCCCAGCCGGCCAAACCCTCCCCTAACCCGGAGGACACTGAGCCAATTGTGCGCCGCCTCATGGGTCTCCCGGTCGCGGTCGGCTGGCGCAACTCAAGAGTCCGTTCTATAGACTTACATAGTAATTATGACAACATCTGGAGGATGTCCTCCAACCAATCAGAGCTCTTGTAGCAGGAATTGAAACCCAATCAAAGGATCAGAGAATAAATCTAGTACTAAAAGCATAAACTACAGCTAGCTAGCACTGCAGTGCATAAAATGTGGTGAGTTGTAGACTCAAAGAGAGAGAAAGAAAATAGTTATTTTCAACAAATTAATTTCTTCAAAAATTAAGGAGAAGCAAGAGTGAGAGATGTCATCTTTTTTCACTTTCAGTTTCACTTACTTAGCTAGCAAATGCAGCTAGCTAGTCTAGCTACACAAACACTCGGCTCAAACAGAGGGATGCTATGTTAGCTTACTGGCGACGACTATCCAACACAGCACTGGAACTCTTCCAAGTCAAGGTAAAGCTTTTGGTTTTATTAATTTATTGCTTACTGACTAACGTTACTTCAGGATTGTATCGGGTTTACTAACGCATTAGTTCTATTAGCTATGTTGACTAGGATTTTACTTTAGCTACTGTAATATGTGGACAACTATGTAGGCTGTGTGTAGCAGTTATGACATGGTTTGGCTTGGAAAGGTTTTTTCGCCTGGTCACATACAGCTGATGTGTTGTCCACAAACAAAGGGATAAGGTAAGAGGAAGAGAGTGCATAGAGGAGAGAAGGAATACAACGTTGCTGCTTATGAAAGTGAACTGTGTTTATGCTTGATTCATTCCACTGATTCTGGAGCAAAACAATTCTTAAACGGAAGCAAATGAAACGGGAATAAAAACACCGGAATTTGTCCAATAGAAACTCTTGTTTGCAACTGTTGGACTAATGATTACACCCTAGATGAGCTAGATGCAGGCAAGAGTGTGCAAGGCGGTATTGAATGTGTCACAGTCTGTCCATGTGTCACTGTCTTATCTCAACATTTTCTCTTGACCTGTGTGCACCTCCATTGTAAACTTTCCTTCATCCGCTAGGCTGTAGCAAACTCAGATGGGTATGAGGGAAATTTGAGTACCATGTAGTAGCCTAAACCTATCGATGTTACATTGAACTGGGTGAATGGAATATGAATTAAAGTCATCCAAAAAAAAAAATAGAAATAAGGCCATGCTCATGAAAAAAACAATTGTCCTCCCTCATTATAAATGGCACTGACCGCCACTGACCCACACACAGACTGTGTCCCAGAGTAATACTCCTAATAAAGGAAAAGATTAAGACCTTGCTGATATTCTCTCTAAATAACACACACATATACACAAGAGAGAAAGCACGAGAAAGAAGGAGTGACCGCTAATGACCTAGATATGTGGCCTCCCTGCTCCACACGCATGGCTTAGGGAAAAAGAGAGATTTCAGGGAACCCAGCAGGACAAAATCACACGCACGCTTCAATTCTGAGAAGGCTCTGTGTGCGGCAGGTCAACAACACCAGACCTGCATATACACACGAACATACACAGACAAACGACACAAACACGTATGTCACATTGTGCACACACACTCTCATGTAAGACTGGGATTATCCTGAGTGGATTGGATGTGGGGAGACAAGCTCTCATGCCTTTCCGCCCAGCCCCGTCCTCTACATACTTCTTTCAATCACTCTCTATCCCTCTCTCTATTCTTCCTACCCTCGTTTCTGTTCCTTTCCATGCCTTAGGAGAAGAACCAGAGTACCCTTTGGGTTCCCCCTAATCCCTCTCTCGCCTCCCTCTGGCATTGTGGCACAATTGGGTCCTTCAGCAGTCACTCTACTGAACTGACCAATGGGAGAAAACAAACAAACAATAATGTGTTTCCTCATGAGATCAGTGCAGAGCACCACTGTCTACATGCACTAAAGCCCACCCATTCATTGCCAATTAAAAGCTATCCATCCCCCTCTTCCCTCTCTTCCCCATTCAGCCCTCCTTCTCTTTCCCCGCTCTTCTGATCTACTAATCCCACATAAACACAGTTTGGAATGTGGCTAATAGAATGGGATTGTGGGTCGCGGAGTCTTTCGCACCTCTTCAATGCACTCATCATAATGGAACTGGGACCGGGTTCCAACCATCGAGAGAGGCAGGCCTGATTAGATAGGGGGCGGAGGATGAAGTCATTTCAGTCCCTATTGAGTTTTCAACACCAGTTAACTTATCATAAGAATAATGAGTTCCCAAGGTTTAAAATGAAGGGCTTTTTCAGGGCAATGCTGAATGCATCTTTTGTTGTGTTGTTACAAAGACAGCAGGTGCCCTGAGGGATATTCATGGAGGATATAGGAGTTACTTTAATCTATAACTATGGGACTGTGGTGTACCATTCTCTGTTACATTTTAATGTCGAATGGAAATTCACTATGGATGTTTCATGATTGCTGGAACAATGCTAGGCTGTCTTTTGAGATATACAGTATAACTAAATTCTCAATCACAGTGCATTTTTCCATAGTCGCCCTACATCCATCTTGGCGCTCATTTGCGTGAATTGCAGCAAACGTTTACATTTTTGCTTGACTGACCCAGAAATCAAAGGTCATCAAAGAGACGCAGATATAGGTCAAGGTCCTCCATATCACCTCCATCACATGGAAGCAATGTAGCAATCACAAGCAATGTCCTTCATTAAATAATCTATGCCGATCCTTTCAACTATTGTTTTTCAATCCTAGTCAAAGAAAATGAATGAATTGATGAATGCCACTGTGAAGGAAAAGGGGACGGGCCCCATGAATTCAGTATAAACATAAACAAGCCAGTAGATGAGCAGAGAAAAAAACAGTGTAAAAAAACTGCAGCTCTCTTTTGTTTGAGAAGATAACAGATGTGGACATGAATATACACCCACTTTTAGCACACTGTTGTGAATGATTGTATGTGTGTTTGTCTGTGCGTGTGTGTGTTTGTCTCTGTGTGTGTGCGTGTGTATGTGCGTGTGTATGTGCGTGTGTGCGCGCGTCTGCGTGGGCATGCACGTGCGTGTGTGCGTGTGTGTGTGTGTGTGTGTGTGTGTGTGTGTGTGTGTGTGTGTGTGTGTGTGTGTGTGTGTGTGTGTGTGTGTGTGTGTGTGTGTGTGTGTGTGTGTGTGTGTGTGTGTGTGTGTGTGTGTGTGTGTGTGTGTGTGTGTGTGTGTGTGTGTGTGTGTGTGTGGTCCAAGGACAACCTCCAAGAGCATCCCTCACCCAAGGACGTCTGACAGAGAAGCTGAGAACCAAGGTCTGCACCCAAACATATGATTAACGTTCCCCAAACACGGCCATCTTTGAGTGGGGCCTGTCCAGGCTGTGATTATGTGGAGGTAGCTCCCTAAGCTACTTATATTGAGGTTAGCCCGGGGTCACTCCACTGAGCCGTACGACAGGTTGGTTTACACCCCAACTCTCATTGAGCTGCTCCATAGGAGAGAACCACTCACTGACAAACTACCTCATCTAAACTCTACTGAACGCTAGCCATTTCCCTCCACCACCTAACAATCTAACCCCACCTCACCAACTAGGAGTATGTATACCATTAACTCTCTCACTGTCCTTTCCTGACTTACCCGATACACTTTATCCACTACGGGCCACTTCTCTGCACACTTCTGTACTGCAAACTGTGTGACTCTAGCTCCTCTTTCCACCTGACTCTACACACTTCCTTCTCTAATTCATTGCCTAAAACAGGCAATAACTTACCCCCTTCCCCATAGACATTTCATGGAATGAACAACACCGATATTGCTTTAGCTTACCCTCCTATTGGCTTGGTGGAGTTTTCGGCATATTGCGTATACCTGTCCAATCCATTCAGATGAACAACCTGTAGTAGGTGACTGAGGGTTAGGGGTTTAACTAGGGATCACTCCCCCCCCACCCCTTAGCTGAATGTCAAACCAGAGAGTGGAGCACAGAGTCAAACCCAGAGCTGCAGTTTCCTTTCTGAGCGATGAGCGGAAGAGAGTAGGATGAAGCTGCCTCTTATACACGCGGATCCAAGATCAGTTTTCCCCTCCGAATGGTTAAGTTTAGGATTACAGGGATGACAATCTGATCCTAGATCTGTGGTTAGGGGTAACTTCTCCTAGGAGCAGGGTGTCAGGTTACAGGAAGTGGATTGAACAAGAAGAGGAAGTGTGGAAGGGAGGGAGAGCATCGAGCTAGAGTATGATACGGTCAACCACACTCACCCCGTCCCTAATGTGAGGGGTGCTCCCGCGCCCGCTCTGCCTTAGAGTGCAGCCCCCGCACCGAAGGGCGAGAAGTTGAGATGACCCCTCTGGAAGAAGATAAAGAGAGAAAGACAGCCACATCCTTTAGTGAGTGTGAGAGAGAGAGAGAGAGAGAGAGAGAGAGAGAGAGAGAGAGAGAGAGAGAGAGAGAGAGAGAGAGAGAGAGAGAGAGAGAGAGAGAGAGACAGAGAGAGAGAGAGAGAGAGAGAGAGAGAGAGAGAGAGAGAGAAGAATTCCCCAATACACTACTGTTGGGGACATACAGTAAGATCAATAAGCACTGCATGGCACCTGACATACCCTGAATCCATACCGTGTTCTTTGACTATCACATGCTGGTGTCATGGAATGCTTCAGTGGATTCGTACCATGGCATATTCCAGTCATAAAAAGGGAATGCATATTCCACATGATACCATGTAAGGGAGACATTAAAAGTTCAGAGAAGGAAAGAACACATGTTTAGAGACACCAGAGAGTAACTTAAAGAGTGAAAGAGAGTACTTCCAGAATGAACCTGTGTAGAGAGTGCTACTCTGTCAGGAGCTGTTCTTAGCCAGAGTAAGAATAACTAGGCCTGTCCTTAAAGGGGCAATCTGCAGTTGCTACATCCATTTTTGGACTGAATGATATGTACCCATTGATTCTTGAAGAATATAACTTGTAAATAAATGTCTCATGAGCTTAGGTCAACTGTCATACCCCATCAGAACCCAAAATATAAGCTTGTTTTACTCCAATGTTTATAAACAAATGAAATGTAAACAAACATGGTTAAAAGTATAATTTTGATATCATGGATGGTCAGTCCTTGGATCCATAGCTCTGTCCATGAATTATAGAGTTGCATTTCTCCAGCCCATCCCTCAGCTTTTACCAAAACATGGGTGGGGAGATTTTTCCTTGTTATTGTTTGACCAGCCGTTTTAACAGAATGTGCTGGAACATCAATCTTTAACACTACACATTAAGTGTAGTGAGGTGCGTACTGGCGGCAGAGAAGTCAGGCGCAGGAGAGCAAAAAGTGATTTACAACGGTGTCATTTAATAAACAACCACCGTCAACAGAGTAACACATGAAACGGGTCAAACAAAACCCGGAAAATACCAGCATACCGTGCATAAGCACTACAAGAAACAATGACCGACAAGGACATGGGGGGAACAAAGGGTTAAATACACAACATGTAATTGATGGAATTGGAACCAGGTGTGATGGAAGACAAGACAAAACCAATGGAAAATGAAAAGTGGATCAGCGATGGCTAGAAGGTCGGTGTGCCTCTTCGGCATTCACGGGAATCTCATGGGAACACTGTCCCCTGAGCCGGTCGGACCGCCGTTAGGAATGTTCTTGTTCGCTTCCTACTGTAGCTACACGCTCCTCATCTTAACTCACAGTTGAATGAGATCCAATCAATAACGCTGAAGAATGATTTTCCCTGGGTTTTAACAATGTGGATTATGGGGAGCGGTTACATCCTGGAGTCTCCTGTTGAGGACAGGTTGAGGACAAGTTGAGACAGATAATGTCAGGGTAAACCAGAGGAAATATTGGTCGGTTTTAACCCATGTCCATTATATTAAATTGAAATCTTGTCATGATGAGACCTGCTCTACAACAGCCTATGGATTAGGGTTATGTGGAGCCAGGAGTTTTTGACCAGGAAACTTGACCAGGAAAATCTCTGGGCCCTGGTCAGGTTTACATTGTCAGGAAAAACACATGTATCCTCTACTAGTATGTGGTGGTGGTGGTTGTGTGTGTGTTAAGATAACTGGTTTGAGATAGTTGTGGTGGTAGAGAAGAGAGTTAGTTCAGGATCTGGTGTCAGGGTGTAGGGTTGTGTCTCTTTTGCTGCCGAGGTGTTATTGGTGTTGCAAACGTCTCTCGCAGTAGGATTGATTCTGTCCCAGTGAATATTTCATGCCCTACTTTAATTATTAAGGCTCACAGCGCAAGTGTGCGTGGGTGTTTGTGTGTTTATCAACTGACATGAACTCTGTGTGTGTCAAGGAGCTTCATGGTTTCAACTTGGTCATTTGACCTTGATCGGCCTTATATGACGCAGTCATGGGACTGTGTGATGGGGGGGAGGATGAAATCCAGTCCTGTAACCATAGACCACAAACATTGACTGTCTTGGGAACTAGGGGAAGATCACGTCACAAGTGAAAAGTAAAGTTCAATACTGCTACTGTTAGTCTTAATGAAAACACCCAAAACAGACGAGCGGGCCTGACACACATCCTCCTTGTATGTGTGTGTGTGTGTGTGTCTGTGGCAGGCAGGTCAGTTTCACTCTCCACAATGAAAGGGCAGTGCTGTAATGCCAGCATATTCATAGAGATTCAACTCTAAAAACACGATTTAGAGAGGTTAGGCAACCTGGTCTAAATAATGTAACACAACTGAGGGCCAGGGCTACTGGAACCACCAACACAGTCTCACCGACAGAGTGTCCGTGCCTGTATGTGTGTGTGTGTATTTACCTGAGTGTGATGGCTGTCCATATGCCTGTGCAGAGACGATGAGCTGGAAGAGTTTGACTTTGTGTGACCCTCATCCTCCATTGACCCTGAACAGAAAACAAGTAACATACACACAAACAAACAAACGAAAAGCACACACACACACACACACACACACACACACACACACACACACACACACACACACACACACACACACACACACACACACACACACACACACACACACACACACACACACACACACACGGGAAAATATCAGCCAGTGGAGCCACTATGAAAGACAGAAGTGGAGAGATGGATAAACAGAGTACCCGAGGAAGGGAAAGCCTTGCAGTGGAGGGGAAAGTTCTCTGTCACTCTAGACTTGCATTGTAATACTGAATATTTTAAATGTCATATTATGTATATGTGATTTTGGGGCAGCAGGGTAGCCTAGTGGTTAGAGGGTTGGACTGGTAACCGGAAGGTTGCAAGTTCAAACCCCCGAGCTGACATGGTACAAATCTGTCGCTCTGCCCTTGAACAGGCAGTTAACCCACTGTTCCTAGGCCGTCATTGAAAATAAGAATTTGTTCTTAACTGACTTGCCTAGTTAAATAAAGGTAAAATAAAAATAGGCAGAATTCTGCATGCAATGTCCCATTCTGTGAATTCTTGGTTGTGAGCGGACCCCAGAACTCACAACCATAAAGGTCTCTTTCTCTTAAGGTTAAACACAGTGATCATATGACCCTCAATTGTCTCTTATAAACAACCACCCTCCCCTTCATTACAGACTCCAGGTGGGCTGGTGGCTTCATCACACTCAGAACTCCAGAGTTAGTGTCTAGAATGGCCTAGTGTTTTTAACAGATTCCTCTCCTCATCACTTCTTCCTGGTTATCACCTGTCTGAGAGGCCTGATATGGCCATATGTGATAGAAGCAATATGCAATAATGTAAGATATATGTGATTTAGTACGCTACTACACATCCTGAAAAAGACTGTTGGTCATGTCCCAATAGTCTTAAAGTGTCCCCTTTATGTCCCTATGGGATCACTGATGTGACCTTGCTGGCTAATGTAGGTGACAGAAGTCATATTGGTATCAGCCCTCAGTGATCATGACGGAGAGAGGAGAAGAGACGAGGAGGAACCAAAGGAATCATTGGGATCGTTTCCTCTCTTCTCTTCTCCTCCTACCTCATTACCCCCTATCGTTCACCGCTTCACCTGACCCCAACATTGGCTCTTACCGTTGGATAGCCGGTTGCCGTTCTCAATGGGAGTGGGGCTTGGGGAGGGGGGTGTGTGGTTGTTGGCGTTCCTGTCCTGTAGCTGCGGGGACGAGGAGGTGGGGGTGGAGCCTGGGTGCTCCTCTCTACCTGGCAGGTTGATGTTGGAGTTGAACCCTGGGAGGATGCACACACACACACACACACACACACACACACACACACACACACACACACACACACACACACACACACACACACACACACACACACACACACACACACACACACACACACACACACACACACACACACACACACACACACACACACACATTACAATGTTACTGCCATAGGTTTGTTTCCATACATTGAATTGAATGTCTAATACTAGTCTTGTCTAAAATACCCCCAATAGCCCATGCCCCTTCTGCTTCCAAGAATCCTGGGACGATAATCCTGAATCACCTGCCCCCTTACCAGGCCCACCAGCTCAGAGAACCCTCTCAGACAGAATGTGTGTGTGTGTTGTGTGTCTGTATGTGTTGCGTGATGGGAATACTGCCGTCCCATATCAGGAATGCCTGACTCCTGGTCACAAGAGGACTAAATATAACCATCAGAATTCTCCCACTCAACAGGAGCCACTGAGTGAGTGAGTGAGTGAGTGAGTGAGTGAGTGAGTGAGTGAGTGAGTGAGTGAGTGAGTGAGTGAGTGAGTGAGTGAGTGAGTGAGAGAGAGAGAGAGAGAGAGAGAGAGTGATATGAACAGGGTTTTTTATGTGTGTGAGTGAGTGAAAATGTAAATTAAGGAGTGGTATGTGTTTGTATAATTGTGTGTGAGTGTGTACATAAATCAAAGGGAATGCTTGTCCTGTGACAGAAGATTTTTTGGGGAATGCCCTGTTGCCACCTGCCCTTTCCCCATGGCATTCCTGCAGCATTCCCGTATCCCACAGGAGGAGCAGGCTGCTCGTCACAGGCATGGCTGGGATACTTCCCCTAATCCGCGGGCCACTCCGGAGCATCGGGTGTCATGGATAACTGTTTAGCGCCGGGGAGGGAACGGAAGCAGGCTGTCCCGTTAAGCCCAGCAGCATCTCCCGTTCTCAGATCCCCCCCCGCCATCACCCCTCAAAATAACACAGAGGTCAAGACCCTGACTACCAGCCTCCTCTGGCATGCAGACTCTTTCCATGACGCCAGGGGTTTCACTGGACAGATGAAGGGTTTAGGGCCCTTATGTAGACCACAACCGGAAGTAATCACGTGACCACAGAGAAATAATAACTATAACAGGCATCCCCATTCAGATCAATGTATGTGTATGAGACCGTGTGTGAGGGAACAGATAGAGAGGTCTGTCCACCTCCCCTCTCCCCTCTCCCTCCCCTACGGCGGAGGCAGTGTCCAGGCGTGATCAGGGTCGGCCCAATGCTGCCTCATAAATCTGAGTGATGGAGCATCTTTAATGAAAAACAAAGGTTAACGCCAGGACACCAGAGAGGATAGAGGGACAGGGAGAGCTTCTCACTGTTAAATAACTGTTGGGATACACTCTAAGTTATGTAGCTGCCTTTTAAGCTCAGGAGAAGTGTGAGAAGCAATGGAAAGATCTTGAGGGTGTGTGTGTGTGTGATACATTGTGACTCACCTCCCTCCCTCATCTTGCGTCCTGTAGTGGTCTTCTTGAGCAGGCTGCGTCCAGAGCTAAACAGGGTGTTGAGCTCATCCAGGGCTGGCTGAGGGCTAGTCAGGGGTCTCCCGTTGGCTGGGTTGAACAGCAGAGGCGAGGAGGAGCAGGAGTGGGAACGGCGTGGCTCTGGACGGGTGGACTTGGCCGGAGAGTAGGGAGGGGGCTTCTCTCCTCCAGCCCTATGAGAGGAGGAGTAAGAGGAGGAGGAGGGTTTGGGAGAGTCCGAGCTGCCACCTCCTGTGACGGAAGCAGCCCGGGTAAGGGAGAGGATGCTGGACTCTGGGGGAAAGGAAAGTGGGAGGGGGCGGTAGGGAGGAGGCAGGGCATTGGGGGAGGAGGAGGAGGGGTGAGAGGAGGAGTGGGCTTGTCTGGGAGGAGGACGGAGAGAGAAGGGGAGGAGTCAGCACGCTGGCGGGAGTACTGGGGGAGAGGGGGCTGTCTGGGCCGGCGTAGTTCAGGTTGGTTTCAAACACAGGCAGCTTCTTCACCTCCAAAGGAGTGAGGGGCGACTCATCAGACGCAGGGGAGCAGGTGACGGGGGAGGGGGGGAACACCAGGAGAGGGGGGCGGTGTGGGAGCAGGTTGGGGAAGGGTGCAGGGATATTGCTGGCCCCTCCGGTGGCGGATGTTTGGGCCTCCATAGTGGTGGCTAGACCCCCCAGCCCTGCCCTCTTTCCCTCCCCACTCTGAGAGGGAGACAAACCCAACCCTAACATCAACCCTAACACCTCCAACTTCCCAGCGGCTGTCGCCATGGCAACCGTGCTTCCGACCGGAAGTCCCACCTCCTCGGGCAGGAAGTACTTCATCTCCTCGTAGACGGCCTCGGCATCTCCCTGCTGGGGGCTGTTGGGGGGGTCCTGGTGGTCGCCTCCCAGACTGTAACTCCTGGCATGAGCCCCCACCATCTCTATGTACACATCCTCCTCATCCTGGTCATGGTGCAGGCTCAGTGTCACCGCCTGTGGGCCATCCACAGACGCTGTGTGCCGCATCACCCCCCCCAGTCCCCCAGCGCGGGACAGCAGGGCCAGTTTGACGTCGGCAGGGCGCAGCTGGAGGAGGTTAATGCCGGCAGCGTTGATCTCTTCGTAGGAGCCCGTGAGCTTGGTGTTTGGGCTCCTCTTGGGCTTGGGAGGAGGCACCTTCCTCATGGTCGTGTAGTCATCACTGTGGGGCCGCGGCTTGGACAGAGCTGGGGAGAGATAAGAGGAGAAGCAGTTCACAACAGTTCCACCACTGAGAGCTGTGTTTTGGGGTTCAAAGAAGCTTAGGTTATAATAGTTGGGGTGTTGTGGTGTATATATGCACTATCAGTAGGAGACAGCAGTGTTTTGGGGTACATAGCGGCTGAGGTAATGATAGTTGAGAAGTATGTCATAATTGTGTGTACCATCCGTAGGTGACAGCTGTGTTTTTGGGGGGCTCCCTGCAGGCGACCCGCAGCCTTCGGGGGTGGGACTCTCTCTCGAGGGTCCCAGGGTCAGTCCGGCACTGACCGCCTCGTACGAAGCACTCAAACGAGTGTTGGGGTCCCGCTTGGGTTTGGGGGGAGGCTGTTTCCGTGGCGATGCGAGCCCTCCTCCCCCATCCTCGTTGTTATAGGCCACCTGCTGCAGGGCTGTTTTGATGGATGGTCCAGGGCTGTGATGTACCAAGTTCTCCATAGCCAGGGGGATGGGCACTGAGCTGGAGCGGAAGTGGCGGATAGTCCGGCTCCCCCCACTAACCGAGCCATCTTGGTTTCTTCTGCTCTTCTCCACAACCCTATAGGAGGGGGGCAGGAAATAATATCCGAATGAACATTTGACAATTTTCAACCCCATTCCTCTCTTTCCCTCTATTGCTCAATTTCTCTCTCCTTCCCCTCACCATGGACCAACACACGTTCTGGTGATGTTTGATCCTGGTTCCAACCAAACATAATAAACTGAATTCTTCTCTAGAGTGACAACCATAATATAATTACTTTTCATCTAATATAAATCCAGATCGGTGGGTCCCCCACGGGACGTTTGAGCTAACGTAGGCTAATGCGATTAGCCTGAGGTTGTAAGTAATAATACAATTTCCCAGGACATAGACATATCTTATATTGGCAGAAAGCTTAAATTCTTGTTAATCTAATTGCATTGTCCAATTTACTGTAGCTATTAGAGTGAAAGAATACCATGCTATTGTTTGAGTAGAGTGCACAGTTATGAACTTGAAGAGTTGATAATAAACCAATTAGGCACATTTGGGAAGTCTTGAAGCAACATTTTGAACAGAAATGCAATGGTTCATTCGATCAGTCTAAAACTTTGCACATACGTTTGAGTACACGTCCTGGTAATCTGTCTGGCCCAGTGGGTTTGTGAATGTTGACCTGTTTAAAGGTTTTGTTCACATCGGCTACCGTTAGCGTAATCACACAGTCAATCAGAACAGCTGGTTCTCTCGTGCATGCTTCAGTGTTGCTTGCCACGAAGCAAGCATAAAATGCATTTAGCTCGTCTGGTAGGCTCACATCACTGGGCAGCTCGTGTCTGGGTTCCCTTTGTAGTCCATAACCGTTTTCAAGCCCTGCCACATCCGACGAGCATCAGAGCTGGTGTAATAGGATTCAATATTAATCTTGTATTGACTCTTTGCTTGTTTGATGTTTCGTCAGAGGGCATAGCGGGATTTCTGATAAGCGTCCTGATTAGTTTCCCTCTCCTTGAAAGCGACAGCTCTAGCCTTTAGATTGATGCGGATGTTGCTTGTAATCCATGGCTTCTGGTTGGGATATGTACGTACACTCACTTTGTGGACTACTTAGTCGATGCACTTATTGATGAAGCCGCTGACTGATGTGTACTCCTTAATGCCATTAGATGAATCCCGGAACATATTCCAGTCTGTGCTAGCAAAACAGTCCTGTAGTGTAGCGTATTCGTCATCTGACCACTTCCTTATTGAGCGAGTTACTGGCAATTCCTTCTTTCGTTTTTGCTTGTAAGCAGGAATCAGGGTGGGGTAGAGCTTTGTATGCATCTCTTTGTGTGGAGTAAAGATGGTCTAGGATTTTTTTTCTCTGGTTGCACATGTGCTGGCAAATTTGGTAAAACTGATTTAAGTCTGCCTGCATTGAAGTCCCCGGCCACTAGGAGCACCGCTTCTGGGTGAGCATTTTCTTCTTTGCTTATGGCCTTATAGAGTTGGTTGAGAGCGGTCTTAGGGCCAGCTTGGTTCTGTGGTGGAAAATAGACAGCTACTCTCTTGGTAGATAGTGTGGTCTACAGCTTATCATAGGGTACTCTACACCTCAGTCGAGCAATACTTTGAGACTTCTTTAATGTTAGACATTGCGCACCAGCTGTTATTGACAAATAAAACACACCCCCACCCCTCGTCTTACCAGAGGTAACCTCTCTGTTCTGCCAGTACATGAAACATCCCGCTAGCTCTATATTGTCCATATCTCTCGGTGAAACATAAGATGTTATAGTTTTTAATGTCCGGTTGGTAAGATATCTTAATCGTAGGTCAACAATTTTATGATTGCACGTTAGCAAGAAGAACGGATGGCAGTGGGAGTTTAATCACTCGCCTATGGATCTTTAGAAGGATGCCTGATCTGTGGCCCCTTTTCCTGTGTCTTTTCTTCACGCAAAAGGTGGGGATCCGGGCCTGTTCCAGTGAAAGCAGGATATCCTTCTCGTCTGACTCGTTAAAGGAAGAAGTTTCTTCCAGTCCATGGTGAGTAATCGCTGTTCTGATGTCCAGGCGTTATTTTCTGTCATAAGAGACGATTGCAGCAACATTATGTACATAATACGTTTTTTTTAAGTTACAAAAAAACAAACATCACAATTGGTTGGGAGAATGTAAAACGTCAGCCACGTTCTTCGGCGCCATCTCATTTTAGAATACATTTTAAAATGACAGCCTCTCTCCTTCCCTAGTGCCTACATTTAAAAAGATAGTCGCAAAATGCTTGGTGGCCGTCTTACATTTCAAACGATGCCAAATATAAGCTGTGAAATGCGCTGCAGCTATAAGACAAGGAGACCAGAGTGTCATCACAGCGACAGCATTGAAACATTACCACATGCTGATGGTTTATCTCATTACCCTAATATCAATCATCATATGCAATTAAAGCCACCAGCCAGCACGGGCTCAATGACACCATTACTCACATCACATGACACACACATTGTGCACACACATTGTGCACACACACACACACACACACACACACACACACACACACACACACACACACACACACACACACACACACACACACACACACACACACACACACACACACACACACACACACACACACACACACACACACACACACACACACACACACACACACACACCTTGTGACCTTGAAATCCTTATAGTGTTTGTGTTGGTTTAGAATTACTTACATTGATGCAACAGCTACAGAATATAGTCTAAATCATTATATAACTAGCTTCAAACCAATGAAGAAACACAAAACCACCATGAGCGACCTCTCCATGAGGGTTGAAAGGGTTGGTCTCTTACCTCTTGGGTGTGTCCTCCTCTTTCCCAACTGGCTCGGGCCTGTCCCCGAGGGGCGGGCTGTTGCCGTGTGACCCGTTGCCATGGCAGCGCTGATGGTCGCTTTCGCGGGCGATGTCGGTGGCGTTCTGGATGACCAGGTGGTCGTAGGTGTGCAGGCCCTGGTCTTCTGCCCCCTGGAGGAACCTCTGGACACTGCAGTCCTCCGTCTGTTGAGATGACAGTCTACGATGCACACGCTGTCTGGCCAGCCAGCCACGGATCACTGACAGAGGATAGGGGGAGAGAGGGGTGAATAATACACGCGCACACACACAAACATGGATGCAAGTTGTGATGTACCTTTCTGGCAGGTAATGATCTTCCTGTGTAGTTGGTGGCAGCGGTCATTGAGCTGGTCAGCCTGCCAGTACCTCAGAAACACCTTACTACTGCTCATCTGAGACACAGACAGACAGACAGACAGGCAGACAGGCAGACAGGCAGACAGACAGACAGACAGAGGATTGGGGTTCAGTCAGATTCAGGATTCATTAAGTTTGTTGTAGTTATACATGTGTCCTGACAGGTGCACAGGCCAAGGGGCCGATACGCTCCAACACACCCAGAGTACTCATTCCTATGGGTGCACCTCAGCCACGCTAAAGGTCCTAAACGACATCATAACTGTGCAGCCATCTTCATCGCCTTGGCCAAGGCTTTCAACTCTGTCAATCACCACATTCTTATTGGCAGGCTCGACAGCCTTGGTTTCTCAAAAGACTGCCTCGCCTGGTTTACCAACTACTTCTCTGATAGAGTTCAGTGTGCCAAATCGGAGGGCCTGTTGTTCGGACCTCTGGCAGTCTCTATGGGGGTGCCACAGGGTTCAATCGTCGGGCCGACTCTCTTCTCTGTATACATAAATGATGTTGCTCTTGCTGCTGGTAATTCTCTGATACACCTCTACGCAGACGACACCATTCTGTATACCTCTGGCCCCTCTTTGGACACTGTGTTAACTAACCTCCATACGAGCTTCAATGCTATACAACTCTCCTTCCGTGGCTTCCAACTGTTCTTAAACGCAAGTAAAACTAAATACATGCTATTCAACCGATCACTGCCCGCACCTGCTCGCCCGTCCAGCATCACTACTCTGGACGGCTCTGACTTATAATACGTGGACAACTACAAATACCTAGGTGTCTGGTTAGACTGTAAACTCTCCTTTCAGACTCACATTAACTATCTCCAATCCAAAATTAAATCTAGACTTGGCTTCCTATATCGCAACAAAGCATCCTTCACTCATGCTGCCAAACATACCTTCTTAAAACTGACCATCCTACCGATCCTCGACTTCAGTGATGTCATCTATAAAATAGCCTCCAACACTCTACTCAACAAACTGGATGCAGTCTATCACAGTGCCATCTGTTGTGTCACCAAAGCCCCATACACTACCCACCATTGCAACCTGTACGCTCTCGTTGGTTGGCCCTCGCTTCATATTCGTCGCCAAACCCACTGGCTACAGGTTATCTACAAGTCTCTGCTAGGCCTTATCTCAGCTCACTGGTCACCATAGCAGCACCCACTCGTAGCATGTGCTCTAGCAGGTATATCTCATTGGTCACCCCCAAAGCCAATACCTCCTTTGGTCATCTTTCCTTCCAGTTCTCTGCTGCCAATTACTGGAACGAACTGCAAAAATCTCTGAAGCTGGAGACTCATATCTCCCTCACTAGCTTTAAGCACCAGCTGTCAGAGCAGCTCACAGATCACTGCACCTGTACATAGCCCATGTGTAAACAGCCCATCTATCTACCTACCTCATCCCCATACTGTATTTATTAATTTATCTTGCTCCTTTGCACCCCAGTATCTCTACTTGCACATTCATCTTCTGCACATCTACCATTCCAGTGTTTAATTGCTATATTGTAATTCCTTCTCCACCATGGCCTATTTATTGCCCTAACTCCATTATCTTACCTCATTTGCACTCACTGTATGTAGACATTTTGTTTTCTTTTGTTCTACTGTATTATTGACTATGTTTGTTTATTCCATGGCTAACTCTGTGTTGTTGTATGTGTCGAATTGCTATGCTTTATCTTGGCCAGGTAGCAGTTGCAAATGTTCTCAAATAGCCTACCTGGTTAAATAAAGGTGAAATAAATAAAATAAATAATTTAAAATACACACTACTTCTCAGAAATGTATGTGTGTGGGCCTGGGTGCGTGTGACAATGTGTCTGGGAGGCATTGTGAGAGAGCGTGTGCGTGTGTGTGAGCCGGGAGTCACTGTGAAACAAAGAGGTCACACACACAGGGAAGGGGGAGATGTCATTGGCCGCTCCAGACTGCTGATTGGTGTGTGTGTGTTAGAGTCCTGCATCCGGGCGGATACCCAGTGTTCCCCATGCGTCACCCGCAAAACAATCAGATGGCGGGTGGAATAAAAACATTTTAAACCGCGGGTTCAGAACAATTACACTGCGTGTCGGACATTTAAACAAAAAACAAGGTAATAGGGCCTCCACTTTTTAAAAACTGAGTAGCTTGTTGTGTTGCAAATTCCATTCTGTGAGCGGCAAGGTTACAGTAACACACTTATTGAGAGAGTGTGGAGCAGGAAACTGTCCATTATTTGTGTTCAAACATTCTAATTGTCCACGTGGAGAGCTTATGTTCCTTCCCCCTGTATGAGAATAGGCAACGACACATAGCCAAGTTTACTTTCCCTGGCTAGCCTACCTCATGTCAAATGGTTAATATAGGCCTAGCCAGAGAAATCTAAAGAGAGGTTATGATGGTTCAATAGGCTATACCACTTTGGAAACAGGTGCTACATGAGTGAAATCCCCGCTTTGGAAGGCCAACAATGCAGCCTGTAAAAAGTGCAATCAGGTATTTATTTATGATATGTAATTCAGTTCATTATCAATTAATTATTAGCCTACGTTATTCAGGCTTTCGTTCATTTAGACCATAGCAGGCCATATACGTAAAGTCTAAACCGGTGCGGCTGGTAAAAGTTTCAGTAGCCCTTTATGCTACTAAATAAATATAGACGGTTTTTGCAGCCTATTTTCAATTCTGGGAATAGTTTATTTATATTTAATTTCAACTTTGTGATTATCGAAACAATAATGTAAAGATATAGTTTTTTTATGTCACCTATATGCTTTCATTAGGTAAGAAGGCTGATTAGAAGGCTATTTTTCTCAAATCGATTTAAGTTGTCAATGTGACGCATTGCATTGTGAAAATAAAAAGATAGCCTGTCGTTTTTAATTCATTGCATGGTTTACTTTTATCCAAATGTTGAATAGACATGCAGACAAATTAATTGAAAGGAAACATTGACCACTACTCAGGAATCATGAAAACAAGTTATTAAATTGATGTTAGTCATACAGTATGGCGGGTAACATATCGGCAGATCGTCTCTTAAAACAATTCCATGCTTGTGTGACGGATTGTGAAGAAAAATCTGTTCTGACGTTGGGTATTGGGTGGGGCTCAGAACTGATGTGGCCAACGCGGGATGGGTGCGGCTCCAACAACAACTGACCCATGTAGGACTCTAGTGTGTGTGCGTGTGAAGGTTAGTTGGGTTGTTTGGAGGACAGCTGTAGGGTTTAATGAGGAGTCTGTGGGATTTCAAAGTATTTCATTCTGGGCTCCAATGATTTATCTTCCCATACTTTGTTTTTGAGCAGAGTGTGTAGAGAGAGTGTGTAGAGAGAGTGTGTAGAGCGAGTGTGTAGAGAGAGAGAGAGAGTGTGTAGAGAGAGTGTGTAGAGAGAGAGAGAGTGTGTAGAGAGAGTGTGTAGAGAGAGAGAGAGTGTGTAGAGAGAGTGTGTAGAGAGAGAGAGAGAGAGAGAGTGTGTAGAGAGAGAGTGTAGAGAGAGTGTGTAGAGAGAGTGTAGAGAGAGAGAGTGTAGAGGGAGAGAGTGTGTAGAGAGGGGGTGTGTAGAGAGAGTGTGTAGAGAGACTGTGTAGAGAGAGTGTGTAGAGAGAGAGAGTGTGTGTAGAGAGAGAGAGAGTGTGTAGAGAGAGTGTGTAGAGAGAGTGTGTAGAGAGAGTTTGTAGAGAGAGTTTGTAGAGAGAGAGTGTAGAGAGAGAGTGTAGAGAGAGAGAGTGTGTGTAGAGAGAGAGTGTAGAGAGAGTGTGTAGAGAAAGTGTGTAGAGAGTGTGTAGAGAGAGAGAGAGAGTGTGTAGAGAGAGTGTGTAGAGAGAGTGTGTAGAGAGAGAGTGTAGAGAGAGAGAGAGAGAGAGAGAGAGAGAGAGAGAGAGAGTGTAGAGAGAGAGAGAGACAGAGAGAGACAGAGACAGAGAGAGAGAGAGAGAGAGAGAGAGAGAGAGAGAGAGAGAGAGAGAGACAGAGAGAGACAGAGACAGAGAGAGACAGAGAGAGAGAGAGAGAGAGAGAGAGAGAGAGAGAGAGAGAGAGAGAGAGAGAGAGAGAGAGAGAGAGAGAGAGAGAGAGAGAGAGAGTGGAGCGAGACAGAGAGAGAGAGAGACAGAGAGAGAGAGAAAATAGGGGAGCAGACACTGCTACACACCTGCCATCCTTGGAGTTTGCACTGCTGCAGAACAAAGCAACATTTCTCCTGCGAGGACAGCTTCTTTTTGCCAGCTAGAGTGGTGTCCACTAGGTCTCTGTACCTGAGACACACACAATAGAGAAACCATCAGCACACATCTTATTACATTGGGAACAATACATCCGTAACATATGGAGGGAAAGGATTTCAGTGTGACACGGTCTTGGTGTTTGTAAGAAGTAAGCTGAACGTCCCCAGCCACCCTTGCAGAAAAAAAACCACGTTTGTTGTTTTGCTCCCGTGTTCTTATGTGATGTCAATGTGATAACATGTAACAGAGTTAGATTTTCACGTGTGAAAGATGTTGATGTGATACTCCAAATCCGATTTTCACATGTGAAAACACAATTCCATATATGAGAGTTAGATGAGTGCCAGCAGCACTGCTATTTTAGTTATTAGTTCATCTGACTATTCTTTCACATCATGGATTTTATTTTCTTATTTAAAATGTTTTTTTTTTTTCTGTACAGTTGTCTAATGTTGGTGGTTTATATTATTCTGTTTTAACATTACTCCTGAATAGTATAATAGCTTTTCTTGAGTGTATTTTTAACAGAGCTGATATTTCCTTTGAAATCCAAAAGGGTAGGAATACAGGTGAAATCAGTTCTTGATCAGAGTAGCAGGAGGATCAGAATGCCGTGAACCAAGATGCTGTGATTTCAAATCCCAGGTGAGGTCATGTTGAATAATAACTACTGTATTAATACATATAAACAATATATCAAATATATATAAACAATGTATAATAGTGTGTCAGATATGTGTGACGTTCCAGGGACATCCTAACAGCAAATATTTTTGAAATTTCACGTGAAATACAATTTTTCATGTGCAAAACATGGTTAAATTTCACATGTGAAATGATGTGTTTTATTCGGTAAGGACAGTGATTTTCATAATCACATTTATGGTAAAGCGAGGATTGGGGCCGGGGCAATCTGATCCTAGATTTGTGGTTCAAAACGAGCCTTACCTCAGGCGGTTTTTGTGAGGCCCAGAAACTCTATATGGTTCTGGTGGGGCCTATCGGATGACCCGCCCATTCACAAACAAGAGGGTTCATAAGTCAGTGGGGGTCAAAAGGTGGGGCAGCACCACAGCATCTGTTCCTATTGGTGTTGCCAGGGGCTACCGCTTCTGTGAGAGGTCAGTTGGAAGAGGGGGAGGGGTTGTTTTGGTCAAAGAGGAGCTCCATTGTGTGGTTAGAGACACAGCCTTTGATCCTTTGTGTTTGAGTGGAGTGAACGCTGGTAAGAGATGTCTGGACAACTTTAACAACATGAATAACGTACATCAATGTACGTAAAAGCACACAGAAAAGGGTGTGCATACCAATACTCAACAGATGTGTGGTAATCATTCCAGCAATAAACAGCTGTTATGCATTGTTCGAAATCAGATAGTTACCCATGTACACTGCTCTTAGGTCAGTCTTGCATTTTCTCCCCTAAAGTTAAGATGTAGTAAAGGTAAGCTCAGCTGATTCTAGATAAGTGGTTAAGGTTGACTTCTACCCAGAGCACATTGTCCAGGTCAGAGCTACATACTAGTGTAGGCCCTAAGGTCTAATGACAGGTTAATAGGAGCCTTTATCCAATTACAATTCTTTGTTCGTCTGACTTCTCTGTGTGATCTGAAGTACTGCTTCCCCTCCATCTGATGTGTGATCCAGAGTAGACAGACAGACAGACAGACAGACAGACAGACAGACAGACAGACAGACAGACAGACAGACAGACAGACAGACAGACAGACAGACAGACAGACAGACAGACAGACAGACAGACAGACAGACAGACAGACAGACAGACAGACAGACAGACAGACAGACAGACAGACAGACAGACAGACAGACAGACAGACAGACAGACAGACAGACAGACAGACAGACAGACAGACAGACAGACAGACAGACAGACAGACAGACAGACAGACAGACAGACAGACAGACAGACAGACAGACAGACAGACAGACAGACAGACAGACAGACAGACAGACAGACAGACAGACAGACAGACAGACAGACAGACAGACAGACAGACAGACTGACTGACTGACTGACTGACTGACTGACTGACTGACTGACTGACTGACTGACTGACTGACTGACTGACTGACTGACTGACTGACTGTCCCTGTGTAATGTCACAGAATGTCCCTATTAAATGAGGCAAACATAATGAGCAGATGGTCAGAGATATAAACCACTTGTGTTGTTAATTGTGTGTGTGTGGGGGGGGGGGTGAAAGAGCAGCATAGGGCGGTTTAGAATAGTCTGGAGAGGTCCTGACGAGACAAACCTGCTGTGTACACATCTATACTGTGTGTGTGTATATTTTAGTGTGTGTTTGATTTAGAGAAGTGGGTTCCCTCTGAACTCTGCCTAACCCTCTCTCTGTAAGCTAATGTACAGGCCGACAGACAGCGCTACGGTGTCCCACAGGACCCATAAAACACAAAGGATCTCTGTAAACTCACAGCCTCTCCTGTAAGAATATGAAAACTATTGATGGCCCCCAATTTTACAATACCCAGGGGCGCTGTGTCATATGGAGTCAACAAAGTGAAATAGCACCTCTGATAAGAGTCTGGCCTACATGACCAAAGGCCCTTCAGCGGCCCCCAAATATTAACTGTCACAAAGGCAGTAAAAGCAGGATGGTGATTTCTGTACTCTAACCCACTCTCTGAAGCCCTAATGGTTGGTCACATTAATCACATGACATCAGTGTAGCTTACAGGCTTTGCTTACTAGGCAAGAGTTCTTCATCCACAGTGAGTTCAGTTGGTATTTAATGATATTGGTCACCGATTACGCAAAAGAGACAATAGCGTGTGGTTTCAACCAGAAACCTTGGAAAAAATATGGACAGCAAGAATAAAGTATATCCAATAACACTAATTTTACTTCCACATTTTAAGATCTAACTCCTGACCTGAGGAAGTGTTTGCTAGTAAAAAAAACATATCAGAAAGGAAAACAACAGACATCCATGAAACGGGCAGGGTTTCAAGTTCAAAGTTCAATTGGTGTTTCCTGACCTGGCCACAAAACATCATAAACGACAAATAAAAGCAACAATAAAATTGATTTAGCCATAAATCAATGCAGTTGAGCAGTCTAGGATAATGCAATTGGCCTCTGGCGGTCACTGCGACTTAGTGGTGCGACCTGCATGACTCAGAAGAAGAATGTATGTAAGTGTGTGTGTGTGTGTATTGTGTTTGTTTGTTTGTTTGTGTGTGTGTGTGATGGCATGTTGGCCTTAGGATCAACGATTGATTTATAAACTTGTCATCTGGTTTACTGAAGGGCCAGGGCCTTGAGAGAGTGAGGGAACGATGGAGCAAAGAAGAGAGGAAACAGAATAAAAAGACAAACAGGGAGAAGGAGAAGAGGGAGAAAGGGAGTGGAAATACAGAAACACTAAGAATGAGGGAGAGGAGAGGATGAGAGAGAGAGAGAGATTAGAGAAAGACTGACAGGGAAAAACAAGAATCAGAGAGAGCGAGAAGGTGAGGGAAATAATGAGAGATCTCTGAAATCTGCATTTTCGTCCACCCTACACTCGACATCCCTCCCACCATCCATGGCTGCATCCATCCATTCATTCTAAACGTATGTTGAGAGAGAGAGAGAGAGAGAGAGAGAGAGAGAGAGAGAGAGAGAGAGAGAGAGAGAGAGAGAGAGAGAGAGAGAGAGAGAGGCCAGGGTGAATGGACTCTTTGTGACTCTGCAGACTCCTCTTTCTATGTTTAAGTAAACATGGCCTTGGAGTGTAAACACGCGTGCGCAGAGACAAAGACACACACACACACAAAGACACACACACACACAGCTAAACAGGCACAAAACATGCTCAAAAAACAGGAATAGAGGAGCTTCCAAATCAGGTCCTGGAGACTTTATTCTGTCTTTACCAAGTGAATTTGTCCAAATACTTATGACACCTTCAAATGGTGACTAGATACATAAAGTCCATTCATTTCTAAATGGTAAAACAGATATGTATGAACATACTCTTGTCACCCCTTGTCACTCTTGAAACCCTGCCCGTTTCATGGATGTCTGTTGTTTTCCTTTCTGATATGTTTTTTTTACTAGCAAACACTTCCTCAGGTCAGGAGTTAGATCTTAAAATGTGGAAGTAAAATTAGTGTTATTGGATATAGTTTAGTCTTGCTGTCCTTCTGTAGCTCAGTTTGTAGAGCATGGCGCTTGTAACGCCAGGGTAGTGGGTTCGATTCCCGGGACCACCCATACGTAGAATGTATGCACACATGACTGTAAGTCGCTTTGGATAAAAGCGTCTGCTAAATGGCATATATTATTATATTATTATATTACCTCAAAATATTTGATCTCAAATCGAAAATACTGGAGTATAGAGCTAAATTAAACATTTTAGCTTCCCTGTCCAAATAAATCCTTGATTTTGTGACCAAATATTTTTTCATTGTGGATTTGATGTGTGCTTGGGGTTATTGTCTTGCTGGAAGATGTACTTGATGCCAAGTTTCCGCCTCCCGGCAGAGGCAACCTGGTCTTTGGCTAAAATATCCTGGTACTGGGTAAAGTTCATGATGCCGTTGACCTTAACAAGGGCCTCAAGACCAGTGGAAGCTAAATATCCCCGTAACATCAAAGATCCACCATTATATTTTACAGTAGGTATGGGGTTATTTTCTGCTTGTTCTCATTTCAACACCAAATCCACCATTGATAGATTTTTGGTAATCTATCACGCTTGTCAACAATTTCAGAGCCCACTCTACCCATCTGCACAGGGATACACAAACAGACATACACAACAGACTGGAAACCCAGACAAGCATGAATAGACATGCACACAACACGCACGTATGAGCAAATGTACAGCACACACACACACACACACACACACAGACAGACAGACAGACAGACAGACAGACAGACAGACAGACAGACAGACAGACAGACAGACAGACAGACAGACAGACAGACAGACAGACAGACAGACAGACAGACAGACAGACAGACAGACAGACAGACAGACAGACAGACAGACAGACAGACAGACAGACAGACAGACAGACAGACAGACAGACAGACAGACAGACAGACAGACAGACAGACAGACAGACAGACAGACAGACAGACAGACAGACAGACAGACAGACAGACAGACAGACAGACAGACAGACAGACAGACAGACAGACAGACAGACAGACAGACAGACAGACAGAGCAGACAGACAGAGCAGACAGACAGAACAGACAGACAGAGCAAACAGGTTATTCAGAGCCAAACACAAAAGTCATGCAAATTGGCCTGGCGCTCAGACAAGCAGCCAAAGGCTAGTATATTACCATCACAATCAGTCTGACCAACCACCAACGCCCGGACACCGACACACAGACTCAGACACACCCCAGCGCCAGACAACCCAACTTCACCGGGGGGCTGGCACCCCTTTGTGATGCTAACCTAACTGTCGCCCATACACCCAATCACCCCCCCCACACACACACACACACACACACACACACACACACACACACACACACACACACACACACACACACACACACACACACACACACACACACACACACACACACACACACACACACACACACACACACACACACACACACACACACACAGTCCCATAAAAACAAGCAACACACCACTTTGTATCCCATGTCTCCCTAAACCCACTGCTCTTCATACAATCACACACGCACCAGGCATCATTCAATTACAGCTCTGCCAACAACAGATTAGACTCTACAATGGACCTCCATCAAAACAACTCTGGTGGTACAGAGTAGAGTTTGGCTGCATACAGATCTGTCTATTATCCCACCATCCATATCCATTCACTGTTCATCCCGGGGAGGCAGGTTGCAATATCCAATCTCCAGCTGACAAGGTACAAATCTGTCGTTCTGCCCCTGAACAAGGCTGTTAACCCACTGTTCCTAGGCCGTCATTGAAAATATGAATTTGTTCTTAATTAACTGACTTGCCTAAAATTAAAATCCAATCAACCAGCCATTCTATGCATCCTTTCTTTCTGTTGTCCCTCAACTCAGCGTGACTGGACTGTTTACATATGTTAGTAGCATATTACACTGTTTATAACAATGAGTTAACAATAAGACACTTATTTATAAGTGATAACGTACTGAGTTAATCTGGCAGTAATCATTAGCTAATGAGCATTCCACAATTTTAAGAGGAAAACCTAGTCTATCATCAAAGACTAACAGCCCACCATTACAAACCAGGGGCAAATGTGTGTGTGCTTGTATCAAACTTGGTTTAGAATAAATTGTGTATTCACAGTGATATTACTTTAGACAGTAATAACACTGTGTGTCTGCATGCAGAGTAGAGAGAGAGAGAGAGAGAGAGAGAGAGAGAGAGAGAGAGAGAGAGAGAGAGGGAGAGAGAGAGAGAGAGAGGGAGAAAGAGAGAAAGAGAGAGAGAGAGAGAGAGAGAGAGAGAGAGAGAGAGAGAGAGAGAGAGAGAGAGAGAGAGAGAGCGAAAGAGAGAGAGAGAGCGAAAGAGAGAGAGAGAGCGAAAGAGAGAGAGAGAGAGAGAGACATAGGAAAGAAAGAGAAAGAGAAAGAAAGAGAGGGAGAGAAAGAGTGTGTGTGTGTGTGCATGGATTGTGTGTGTGAGGGTATAAGTGTGTCCTGGCAGGACTTCTGAGAGCACAATGGTGTTTACTCCGTCAGGGGTAGTGGAAACTTTTGAGAGGTCATGTGACCAGTGTGTGTGTGTGTCCTCTCATTATCTGGCAGGAATGTACACGGTAATCTCTTTATCCTCAGAGAGAGAGAGGGAGAGAGGGGGACACAGAGTGATATTTGCCTAGATCTTCTGCACAGATTCTGTCAGACTTGGGCCATAACAGTTAATCTCAGTAAGACAAAAATAATGGTGTTCCAAAAAAGGTCCAGTTGCCAGAACCATAAATACAAATTCTGTCTAGACACTGTTATCCTAGAGCACACAAAAACTATACCTACCTCTGCCTAAACATCAGCATCACAGGTAACTTCCACAAAGCTATGGACGATCTGAGAGACAAGGCAAGAAGGGCCTTCTACACCATCAAAAGGAACATGAAATTTGACCTCCCAATTAGGATCTGGCTTAAAATACTTCAGTTATAGAATCAGTTATAGAACCTATGTCCCTTTATGGTTGTGAGGTCTGGGGTCCGCTCACCAACCAAGAAATAACAAAATGGAACAAACACCAAATTCAGACTCTGCATGCAGAATTCTGCAAAAACATCCTCAGTGTACAATGTAAAATACCAAATAATGCATGCAGAGCAGAATTAGGACGATTCCTGATAAAAAGATAATTACTTGACACATTGAAAAGAATCAACAAAAAACAAAAGAAAACTGGAAAGTTATTTGGCCCTAAACAGAGAGTACACAGTAACAGAATACCTGACCACTGTGAACGACCCAAAATGAAGGAAAGATTGGACTGTGTGCATACTCAGTGAGCATAGCCTTGCTATTGAGAGAGGCAGCTGTAGGCAGACCTGGCTCTCAAGAGACTAAGTACCCACTGCCCACAAAATTAGGTGGTAACCGAACTGCACTTGCTATCCTCCTACCAACTGTAGGATCATATCGGAGACACATTTTTCTCTCAAATCACACAGACCCAGAAAGAATTTGAAAACAAATACAATCTTGATAAACTCCCATATCTACAGTGTATTCAGAAACTATTCAGACCCCTCAACCTTTTCCATTTCATTACGTTACAGCCTTACTCATGAATTGATTACATTAATTGTATTACTCATCAATCTACAAAAAAAGCCCATAATGACGAAGCGAAAACATTTTTTTTCTTCTTTTTGCTAATTTATTAAAAATAAGAAAGAGAAATATCTTATTTACATAAGTATTCAGATCCTTTGATATAAGAATCGAAATTGAGTTCAGGTGCATCCTGTATCCATTGATCATACTTGAGATGTTTCTACAACTTGACTGTCCACCTATGGTAAATTCAATTGACTGGACATGATTTGGAAAGGCACACACCTGTCTATAGAAGGTCCCACAGTACAAAACCAAAACCAGGTCGAAGGAATTTTCCGTAGACCCCCGAAACAGGATTGTGTCGAGGCACAGATCTGGAGAAGTGTACCATTTTTTTGTATCATTTGAAGGTCCCCAAGAACACAGTGGCATCCATCATTCTTAAATGGAAGAAGTTTGGTGGAACCACCAAGACTTTTCCTATAGCTGGCAGCCCGGCCAAACTGAGCAATCGGGGGAGAAGGGCCTTAGACAGGGAGGTGACCAAGAACCCGATGGTCACTCTGATAGAACTCCAGAGATCATCTGTGGAGATGGGAGAACCTTCCAGAAGGTCAACCATCTCTGCAGCACTTTACCAATCAGGCGTTTATGGTAGAGTGGCCAGACGGGAGACACTCCTTAGTAAGGCACATGACAGCCCGCTTAGTGTTTGCTAAAAGGCACCGAAAGGACTCTCATACCATGGGAAACAAGATTCTCTGGTCTGATGAAACCAAGATTGAACTCTTTGGCCTGAATGCCAAGCGTCACATCTGGAGGCAACCTGGCACCATCCCTACAGTGAAGCACGGTGGTGCCAGCATCATGCTGTGGGGATGTTTTTCAGCGGCAGGGACTGGGAGACTAGTCAGGATCAAGGGAAAGATGAATAGAGCAAAGTACGTAGAGGTCCTTGATGAAAACCCACTACAGAGTGCTCAGCACCTCAGACTAGGGCAAACCTTCACCTTCCAACAGGAAACCCACCCTAAGCACACAGCCAAGACAACGCAGGAGTGGCTTCGGGACAAGTCTTTGACTGTGCAGAGAAGAATGGGATAAACTCACCAAATATAGGTGTGCCAAGCTTGTAGCATCATACCCTTGAAGACTCAAGGCTGTAATCGCTGCCAAAGGTGCCTCCACAAAATACTGAGTAAAGGGTCTGAATACTTATGTAAATGTGACATTTCAGTTTTTTTTATACATGAGAAATATGTTTTAAAAAACTGTTTTGCTTTTGTCATTGTGGGGTATTGTGTGTAGATTGATGAGGAAAGAAAAAAACATTTATTACCATTTAAAATTAGGCAGTAACGTACCAAAATGTGAAAAGTCAAGGGGTCTGAATACTTTCCGAATGGACTGTAGTATTAGGTGAATTACCAGTGTAACACCACACCAGCAAAATGTGTGACCTGTTGCCACAAGAAAAGGGCAACCAGCAGAGCACAAACAGCATTGTAAACAATCTAAATTGATCTGTTTATTTATTTTCTCTTTCATACTTCAATTATTTGCACAATGTAACAACATTGACAATAATGTAACATTTTAAATCTCTATACTCTTTAATATTTTGTGAGAGTAATGTTTACTGTTAATTGTTAACTTCTTTGGGACTGGGGGGCAGTATCGAGTAGCTTGGATGAATAAGGTGCTCAGGCCCAATAGCTAGAATATGCATATGCTTAGTAGATTTGGATAGAAAACACTCTGAAGTTTCTAAAACTGTTTGAATGATGTCTGTGAGTATAACATAACTCATATGACAGCCAAATACCTGAGAAAAAATCCAACCAGGAAGTGGGAAATCTGAGGTTTGTAGTTTTTCAAGTCATTACCTATCCAATATACAGTGTCTATGGGGTCATATTGCACTTCCTAAGGCTTCCACTAGATGTCAACAGTCTTTAGAACCTTGTTTCGGGCTTCTACTGTGAAGGGGGAGCGAATTAGATCTGTTTCAACCAGGTGTCTGGCAGAATGCCATGAGCTCAGTTAGCTGTGTTCCTTTTCATTTCTAAAGACAGAGGAATTGTCCGGTTGAAACATTATTGAAGATTTATGATAAAAACATCCTAAAGATTGATTCTATACATCGTTTGACATGTTTCTACGAACTGTAATATAACTTTTTTGACTTTTCGTCTGAACTAAGTGATGGTCATTGAGCAGTTGGATTGCTGGGCTAAAACGCACAAACACAAAGGAGGTATTTGGACATAAATGTTGGACTTTATCGAACAAAACAAACATTTATTGTGGAACTGGGATTCCTGGGAGTGCATTCCGATGAAGATCATCAAAGGTAAGTGAATATTTATAACGCTATTTCTGAGTTTTGTGACACCTCTCCTTCTTTGGAAAATGTCTGTATGTTTTTCTGTGACTTGGCGCTGACCAAACATAATCGCAAGGTGTGCTTTTGCCGTAAAGCCTTTTTGAAATCAGACATTAATGAGAAGTGTATCTTTAAAATGGTGTATAATCCTTGTATGTTTGAGGAATGTTAATTATGAGATGTCTGTTGTTTTAAAATTGGCGTCCCACATATCCCAGAGAAGTTCCCTTGTTAATTTTCCTTTTGTTTATTGTCTATTTCACGTGCTTTGGCAATGTAAACATATGTTTCCCATTCCAATAAAGCCCTTTGAAATTATTGATATGGTGAGGGAGAGATGGGGAGAGGATGGAGGAGGGAGATAGAGAGGCATAAGGGGCAGAAAGAGAGAGAGAGGTGGATGAGAGAGAGAAAGAGAGATGGAGGGAGCTCAACCATACACCTCTTCTCAGTAGTGAGGAATGATTCTGGGAATCAAAGAAAGAGGTGCGAATGGAAGAAAAACTCTCTCTCCCTCTTTCAATGACTAAAATACATGTACAGTATATCCAAGAAGCAGACAGGAATAACCAGTAATAACGGAGAGATTAGGTGTGATAGAAGGGATGAAGGGGATTACAAATAAAAGGGAAAGGAAGAAAAAAATAGAGATATAATGATCAAGTTTACTGGAGGACACTATGAACCCCTTCAGAAAGTTACTCTGACATGTTACAGACTTGCACGCGTACAGTACCAGTCAAAAGTTTTAGAACACCAACTCATTCAAGGTTTTTCATTATTTTGACTATTTTCTACATTGCAGAATAGTAGTGAAGACATCAACACTATGAAATTACACATATAGAATCATGCAGTAACCAAAATAGTGTTAAACGTACCAAAATATGCAGTGCTGTGAAAAAGTGCCCCCTTCCTGATTTCTTATTTTTTGCACATTTGTCACACTTAAATGTTTCAGATCATCCAACAAATGTACAATTTTTATTTATTTGACCTTTATTTAACTAGGCAAGTCAGTTAAGAACAAATTGTTATTTTCAATGACGGCCTAGGAACAGTGGGTTAACTGCCTGTTCAGGGGCAGAACGACAGATTTGTACCTTGTCAGCTCGGGGATTTGAACTTGCGGTTTCGGTTACTAGTCCAACACTATAACCACTAGGCTACCCTGCCGCCCCAGGGTATTTTTCTGAAATGCTGTGTTACTTTTATGCCAGATATAACGGGACGCAAAAGTTAGACTTTTTGGACTAGTTGACTAGTTGTCGCTGCACTCTTGGGGTAATTTTGGTAGGCCGGCCACTCCTGGGAAGGTTCACCACTGTTCCAAATTTTCTCCATTTGTGGATAATGGCTATCACTGTGGTTCACTGGAGTCCCACAGCTTTAGAAATGGCTTTGTAACTCTTTCCAGACTGATAGATGTTAATTACTTTGTTTCTCATCTGTCCCTTTGGATCGCGGCATGATGTCTTGCTTTTTGAGATCTTTTGGCCTACTTAACTTTGTCAGACAGGTTCAAATCAAATCAAATCAAATTTATTTATATAGCCCTTCGTACATCAGCTGATATCTCAAAGTGCTGTACAGAAACCCAGCCTAAAACCCCAAACAGCAAACAATGCAGGTGTAAAAGCACGGTGGCTAGGAAAAACTCCCTAGAAAGGCCAAAACCTAGGAAGAAACCTAGAGAGGAACCGGGCTATGTGGGGTGGCCAGTCCTCTTCTGGCTGTGCCGGGTAGAGATTATAACAGAACATGACCAAGATGTTCAAATGTTCATAAATGACCAGCATGGTCAAATAATAATAAGGCAGAACAGTTGAAACTGGAGCAGCAGCACAGTCAGGTGGACTGGGGACAGCAAGGAGCCATCATGTCAGGTAGTCCTGGGGCACGGTCCTAGGGCTCAGGTCCTCCGAGAGAGAGAAAGAAAGAGAGAATTAGAGAGAGCATATGTGGGGTGGCCAGTCCTCTTCTGGCTGTGCCGGGTGGAGATTATAACAGAACGTGGCCAAGATGTTCAAATGTTCATAAATGACCAGCATGGTTGAATAATAGTAAGGCAGAACAGTTGAAACTGGAGCAGGAGCATGGCCAGGTGGACTGGGGACAGCAAGGAGTCCTCATGTCAGGTAGTCCTGGGACATGGTCCTAGGGCCCAGGCCAGTTGAAACTGGAGCAGCAGCATGGCCAGGTGGACTGGGGACAGCAAGGAGTCATCAGGTTCTATTATTATTATTATAAGTTATTTCTTGATTCAACAGGTCTGGCAGTAATCAGGCCTGGGTGTGGCTAGTGAAATCAAACTCAGCTTTCCAAAAAATTTGATTAACCACAGTATATTCATGATTTAACAAGGGGGGGGGGCATTTACTTTGTCACACAGGGCCATGAAGGTTCGGATAACTTTTTTTCGCTTAAAAAATACAATTATCACTTCAAATCTGCATTTTGTGTTTATTTGGGTTATCTTTGTGTAATATAAAAATGTGTTTGATGATTTGAAACATTTAAGTGTAACAAATGTGCAAAAGAAAATCAGAAATCAGGAAGGGGGCAAACACTCTTTCACAGCACTGTATTTTATATTTGAGATACTTCAAATAGCCACCCTTTGACTTGATGACAGTTTTGCACACTCTTGGCATTCTCTCAACCAGCATCATGAGGTAGTCACCTGGAATGCATTTAAATTAACAGGTGTGCCTTCTTAAAAGTCAATTTATGGAATTGATTTTATTCTTAATGCGGTTGAGCCAATCATTTGTGTTGTGACAAGGTAGGGGTGGTATATAGAAGTTAGCCCTACTTGGTAAAACACCGAGTCCATATTATGGCAAGAACAGCTCAAATAAGCAAAGAGAAACGACAGTTCATCATTACTTGCAGTCACAAAATCAATCAAGCGTTATGATTAAACTGGCTCTCACGAGGAACACCACAGGAATGGAAGACCCAGAGTTGCCTCTGCTGCAGAGGATAAGTTCATTAGAGCAACCAGCCTCAGAAATTGCAGCCCAAATAAATGCTTCACAGAGTTCAAGTAACAGACACATCTCAACAGCAAATGATCAGAGGAGACTGTGTGTATAAGGCCTTCATGGTCAAATTGCTTCAAAGCAACCACTACTAAAGGACACCAATAAGAAGAAGAGACTTGCTTAAGCCAAGAAACACGAGCAATGGACATTAGACCGGTGGAAATTTGTCCTTTGGTCTGGAGTCCAAATTTGATATTTTTGGTTCCAACCGCTGTCTTTGTGAGACGCGGGGGGATGAAAGGATGATCTCAGCATGTGTATTTCCCACTGTAAAACATGAAGGAGGAGGTGATATGGTGTGGGGGTGCTTTACTGGTGACACTGTCTGCGATTGAATAAAAATTAAATGCACACAAAACAGCATGGCTACCACAGCATTTTGTAGCGACACGTCGTTCCATCTGGTTTGGGCTTAGTTTGACTGTCATTTGTTTTTCACAGGACAATGATCCAACACACCTCCAGGCTGTGTAAGGGCAATTTTACTAAGACGGAGATTGATGGAGTTCTGCATCAGATGACCTGGCCCCCACAATCTTCTGACCTCAACCAAATTGAGATGGTTTGGGATGAGTCGGATGGCAGAAATTTTAGAACGCCTACTCATTAAAGTGTTTTTCTATATTTTTACTCTTTTCTATATTGTAGAATAATAGTGAACACATCAAAAATATGAAATAACACATTATGGAATCATGTAGTGACCAAAAAAGTGTTAAACACTTTAAGCACTCCATCACTCTCCTTCTTGGTCAAATAGCTATTACACAGCCTGGAGATGTTTTGTGTTATTGTCCTGTTCAAAAACAAATGATAGTCCCGCTAAGTTATGTGTACCTTTACATCTAAATACATGACAGAGTGTCACCAGCAAAGCACCTCCACACCTCCTCCTCCATGCTTCATGGTGGGAACCGCACATGGGGAGATAATCCATTCACCTACTCTGAGTCTCACAAAGACACAGGAGTTGGAACCAAAAATTTAATCAGACCGAAGGACAAATTAGTATTAGTATTTAGTAGTGGTTTCTTTGCAGAAAATCAACCATGAAGACCTGATTCACACAGTCTCCTCTGAACAGTTGATGTTGACATGTTTCTGTTACTTGAACTCTGTTAAGCAATTATTTGGGCTGCAATTTCTGAGGCTGGTAACTGTAATGAACTTATCCTCTGCAGCAGAGGTGTCGCGGGGTCTTCCTTTCCTGAGGCGGTCCTCATGAGAGCCAGTTTCATCATAGCGCTTGATGGTTTTTGCGACGTCACTTGAAGAACCTTTCAAAGTTCTTAAAATGTTCCGCATTGACTGACCTTAAAGTAATGATGGACTGTCATTTCTCTTTGCTTATTTGAGGTGTTCTTGCCATAATATGGACTTGGTCATTTACCAAATAGTGCTATCTTCTGTATACCACCCCTACTGCACCTTATCACAACACAACTGATTGGCTCAATCGCATTGAGAAGGAAAGAAATTCCACACAAATGGACTTTTTACAAGGCACACCCGTTAATTAAAATGCATTCCACCTCATAAAGCTGGTTGAGAGAATGCCAAGATTGTGCAAAGCTGTCATCAAGGCAAAGGGTGGCTACTGTGAATATTCTTAAATTTAAATATGTTGAACACTATTTTGGTTACTGTATGATTCCATATGTGTTATTTTATAGTTTTGATGTCTTCACTATTATTCTACAATGTAGAAAATGGTCAAAATAAAGAAAAACCCTGGAATTAGAAGTTGTGTCCAATCTTTTGAATGTTACTGTACCTCTTGATTTACATGTGCACATTCAGATAGACTTGTACAACTAGGCCTGCTATTATTTAGCATACCTTAGCTGGCAACATTTTATTTAACGAATGCCAGTCATAATTAACATATATACAGTTGAAGTCGGAAGTTTACATACACTTAGGTTGTAGCCATTAAAACTCATTTTTCAACCACTCAACACATTTCTTGCTTCTTATGGCTGCAGGGGCAGTATTGAGTAGCTTGGATGAAAGGTGCCCAGAGGTGCCCAGAGTCAACGGCCTGCTCCTCAGTCCCAGTTGCTAATAAATGCATATTGTTATTAGTATTGGATAGAAAACACTCTGAAGTTTCCAAAACTGTTTGAATGATGACTGTGAGTAAAACAGAACGCATATGGCAGGCAAGAAATCGAAACAGGAGTGGAAAATCTGAGGTTGGTCGATTTTCAACCCAGCTCCTATTGAATAGAGTGGGATATGGATAAAGTTGCACTTCCTAGGACTTCCACTAGATGTCAACCATATTTAGAAACTTGAATGAGGCTTCTACTGTGTTGTGGAGCCAGATGGGAGCTCTTTGAGTCAGTGGTCTGGCAGAGAGCCAGGTCCTGGTCATGCGCATTTCACATGACAGTGACCTGCATTCCATGGCTTCTCTACAGACATAGGACTTTTCCGGTTGGAACTTCATTGAAGATTTATGATAACAACATAATAAAGATTGATTTTATACTTAGTTTGACAAGTTTCTTCGACCTGTAATATAACTTTTTGAAGTTTTCGTCCAACGTTCGGATGGACCTGCATGAGTGTTTGGATTTGTGTACTAAACGCGCTAACAAAAATAGCTACTTGGACATAAATAATGGACATTATCGAACAAATCAAGCATTTATTGTGGAACTAGGATTCCTGGGAGTGCATTCTGATGAAGATCGTCAAAGGTAAGGGAATATTTACAATGCGAATTCTGATTTCTGTTGACTCCAACATGGCGGATAATTGTATTTATTTTCTGAGCGTCGTCTCAGATTATTGCATGGTTTGCTTTTTCCCGTAAAAAAAAATCTGACACAGCGGTTGCATTAAGGAGAGCAATATCTATATTTCCATGTCTAACAATTGTATTTATCGACATTGAAATGATTATTTCTGTAAAATGACGTGGCTCTCTGCAATATCACATGACGTTTTTTGGAACTAGTGAACGTGACGCGCCAATGTATACTGAGATTTTTTTATAAATATGAACTTTATCAAACAAAACATACATGTATTGTGTAACATGAAGTCCTATGATTGTCATCTGATGAAGATCATCAAAGCTTAGTGATTCATTTTATCTCTATTTGTGCTTTTTGTGACTCCTCTCTTTGGCTGGAAAAATGGTAAAATATTTCGGTGTGTTGGTGGTGACCTAACATAATCGTTTGTAGTGCTTTCGCTGTAAAGACTATTTGAAATCAGACACTGTGGTGGGATTAACAACAAGAGATCCTTTAAAACGGTAGAAGATACATGTATGTTTGAAGAATTCTAATTACGAGTTGTCTGTTGTTTTGAATATGGCCCCCTGCACTTTCAATGGCTGTTGTCATATCGATCCCGTTAAGCCCTAAGAAGTTTAACAAACTATAGTTTTGGCAAGTCGGTTAGGACATCTACTTTGTGCATGACACAAGATTATTTTACTTACAATTCACTGTATCAAAATTCCAGTGGGTCAGAAGTTTACATGCACTAAGTTGACTGTGCCTTTAAACAGTTTGGAAAATTCCAGAAAATGATGTCATGGCTTTAGAAGCTTCTGATAGGCTAATTGACATCACTTGAGTCAATTGCAGGTGTACCTGTGGATGTATTTCAAGACCTACCTTCAAACTCGGTGCCTCTTTGCTTGACATCATGGGAAAATCAAAAGAAATCAGACAAGACCTCAGAAAATAAATTGTAGACCTCCACAAGTCTGTTTCATCCTTGGGAGCAATTTCCAAAAGCCTGTGGGTAACACGTTCATCTGTACAAACAATAGTACACAACTATAAACACCATGGGACCATGCAGCCGTCATACCGCTCAGGAAGGAGACACATTCTGTCTCCAAGAGATGATTGTACTTCGGTGCGAAAAGTGAAAATCAATCACAGAACAACAGCAAAGGACCCTGTGAAGATGCTGGAGGAAACAGGTACAAAAGTATCGATATCCACAGTAAAACGAGTCCTATATCGACATAACCTGAAAGGCCACCCAGCAAGGAAGAAGCCACTGCTCCGAAACCGCCATAAAGAAGCCAGACTACGGTTTGCAATTGCACATGTTCACAAAGATCGTACTTTTTGGAGAAATGTCCTCTGGTCTGATGAAACAAAAATAGAACTGTTTGGCCATAATGACCACTGTTATGTTTGGAGGAAAAATGGGGAGGCTTGCAAGCCGAGGAACAGCAACCCAACCATGAAGCACGGGGGTGGCAGCATCATATTGTGGGGGTGCTTTGCTGCAGGAGGGACTGGTGCACTTCACAAAATAGATGGCATCCCAAAGAAGGAAAATTACATGGATATATTGAAGCAACATCAGTCAGGAAGTTAAAGCTTGGTCGCAAATGGGTCTTCCAAATGGACAATGACCATACGCACACTTACAAAGTTGTGGCAAAATGGCTTAAGGACAGCAAAGTTAAGGTAATGGAGTGGCCATCACAAAGCCCTGACCTCATTCCTATAGAAAATTTGTGGGCAGAACTGAATAAGTGTGCGCGAGCAAGGAGGCCTACAAACCTGACTCAGTTACAACAGCTCTGTCAGGTGGAATGGGACGAAATTCACCCAACTTGTTGTGGAGTGCTTGTGGAAGGCTTTCCGAAACGTTTGACCCAAGTGAAACAATTTAAAGGCAATGTTACCAAATACTAATTGATTGTATGTATACTTCTGACCCACTGAAATGTGATGAAATACATAAATGCTGAAATAAATAATTCTCTCTACTATTATTCTGATGTTTCACATTCTTAAAATAAATTGGTGATGCTAACTGATCTAAGACAGGGAATTTGTACTCTGATTAAATGTCAGGAATTGTGAAAAACTGAGTTTAAATGTATTTGGCTAAGTTGTATGTAAACTTCCAACTTCAACTGCACATCCTACAGGTTAAACAATGTAGCTCTGATTTTCTCCCCATCATAACCGTCAGAGGGTGGTATATAACAGTGATTTAATTGAAAAGGGGAGAATATTAGCTTTCCAACAATGCCAGAAGAATTTCTACACTCCTAATGTTCAGCAAAAAGCATTTGTTTTTCCAATAGGAAAAAAACAACAATTTGCTATTGCTAACAGCAAGAGGGCCGAACAGATGACAGGTCACATGGCAAAATAGAGCTTCTGATGTGATCAGAGCAAAAATAACCGATATAAAAGCAAAGATTATCAAATACATTATTGTTTCTAATTGAGGTTAGTTTGTTACAATTGAAGTGTCCTGGCTGTGCATCAGTTCAAAAGAGAGACTGAGATGAGTGATTGAATCTGTGTGGGAGAGCCAGATCAACTAAATCAGCCTGCGCAACAGAAAGAAGTTATCGGCCAATGAGAGGATTGAATTATATATTCTGCAAAGAGATGCATGCTTATGATTGGACAAAACGGATGAAATGGAGCTTAATGTCAAATTTAATGACCTTTACTCTCACATGGAGTCCTTGTCTTTCCGTTAACTAAAATGAAAATCACCTGGTAATAGTTTTTTTTTCAATGCATCTCGTCTCGTTATCGTCATACATTTTCGTCAGGAAAAAGAGGTAGTTGATGAGTGTTTTTCATCATAGTTATTGTCGACAAAATGAACACTGCACCCATCCCACACACACACACTGTTTCCCATCTCCTCAAGACATCCTTCATGAGATTAGTGTTGTTGATTGAGACCACTTTGTGCTTGCTACATTAAGGATCACAGTGACCTGTCAGTTAGCTATAAAAGAGCCAGAGCCAGAGAGAGCGAGAGAGAGAGCGAGAGAGACATGTTGTCTCTATGTAAAGATTGACTGTAATTCTGTCCAGGTCACACAGACCTGAAGAACCATTAAGTAGATCACTTCCACCTGACCATTGTGTGTCTGTGTGCGTGTGTGCATGAGTGTTTGTGTGGGGGGGAACCCAGCAACAGTAAAATGTGTGCCGTAAAAGGCCCATTTGAAGTGAGAAGGCAGAGAGAAGGCAGAGTCTTTAAGATCTTCCCTATGGTGCTTCCATCCCCCCTATCACACAGACCCCTACACAGAGGCCACAGTGACCCATCACACTCACAGGCCTGGTTCCATTTCAGCCCATAGCCCCTTCCCCTAGCCACTACCCCTTTAGTCTTCACAGATCTGTAAACATTGGATAGGTGGAAGCATATAATGGAAGCTACCCAAGTCCTATTGCAAGGCAAGGTGGACCCATAACCATCTTGTTTTCAACTATCAGATTTATTCTGATTTTCAGACAATTTCCCAATCCCAGTTGTTCAGAGATCTAAAGAGATCGGATAGGAGCCTAAATGGAATCACACCACAGAGGCCAAGATCAATCCATTATGGATCATTGTAATATATTTTGTACTATGTCTAGTTCAACAGGAGCAGCCTGTAATGTATTGTGCCACCTACCTGGTGAGGAAGCCGTTGAAGGGCAGGCGTACAGGGTAGCCATAGCGGATCATCCGGACCATCTCCAGCACCCCTACGTACTGCAGCTGGGTAGACACGTGGAAACTGTCAAAGCAGTCCGCCGTGCACCTGCTGTTGGGGCGCACACACTCCACAAAGTGAGGGGTACACGCCTGTAGCTTACTGACCACATCTGACAAAGAGTTCTGAAAGGAGGAGGGGTGAGGGGGGAGAGATGGAGAGATAGAGGGAGAGAGAGATTGTTTCATGTTAAAATTCATGTTCCTTAAGCATTTGAGTTGACCCAATTCTTCACTCCTTGCCACATCAACACAGCACTGGTGTTGGTATCAGCTTCATGGCAACATGGTTCCATTTATCCGCCTAGATCAGGTATTCCCCAGGGGTACACGGAATGCCGTCGGGGGAACGGCAAATAAAAATGTGATTCACCTTTTTCAACAAAAAATATTATTTTCAAACAGTAGATTTATTTTTTCAAACAGGGCTGTACATTTGGGTGAGTTTTTTTTCTTGCCTGAGTGGTCTCGTTTCTCTGCCCAAAATAAAACGAGAACATCTAGTGTTGAGTGAACAACACAATGTGAAATGTACTCTTTTGCAGGAAACCTTCACTCTTGCACAGACATTTTGAAATTAAACATGACATTTTGAAAATTCAGCCACAGGAGTTTTTTGAGCGAGAATAAAGACGACTTTCGAGTAGTAAGACATGTATAAAAGCAACAGATAGAAGGCTAGAAGCGTCTTATATGCTGAGCTACTGAGTGGCTTGTACAGGCAAGACCCATGCTATTGTGGAAGAATTAACTCTCCCTGCTACCGCGAATATGGCTGGGACAATACTGGGGGAAAAGGCCAAAAAAAACTATACAGACAAGGATTACATCAAACAACACTGTTTCACAACTCATCAGTGACATGGCAGGACGTGTTTTGAAACAATTACTGCTTTGCATACAAGCCAGTGAATTATATGCGTTACAGCTGTATGAGTCAACAGACATGGCGGACCTGGCACGACTCCTGGTATATGTCCCTTACATTTATGGGGGTCAATTAAGGAAGACGTCCTCTTCTGCAAACCACTGGAAACTAGGACAACAGGAGAGGATATTTTTAATGCCCTGGACAGTTTTGTGACATCAAATGGACTTCGGTGGTCAAGATGTGTTGGTTTCTGTACTGATGGCGCAAAAGCCATGACAGATAGACATAGTGGAGTGGTAACGAGCGTGCAAGCAGTTGCCCCCGACGCCACTTGGTTACACTGCAGCATCCACCGAGAGGCTCTTACTGCCAAGGGAATGCCTGACAGCTTGAAAGACATTTTGGACACGACAGTGAAAATTGTTATTTTGTTATTAAAGCAAGGCCAAGGAACTCTTGTGTATTGTCTGCATTATGCAACGATATGGTCAGCAACCATGTAACGCTTTTACAAGCGTTTTTGTTGAATTGAGAGATGAGTTTAAAGTTCTGACCATCATATTCACTTGTCTGACCATTTGCATGATGACGAGTTTCTCACACGACTGGCCTATCTGGGTGATGTTTTTTTCTCACCTGAATGATCTGAATTTAGGATTACAGGGACTCACCACAACTAAACTCAACAAAAAAATAAACATTCTCTCACTGTCAACTGCGTTTATTTTCAACAAACTTAACATGTGTAAATATTTGCATGAACATAAGATTAAACAACTGAGACATGAACTGAACAAGTTCCACAAACATGTGACGAACAGAAATTGAATAATGTCTCCCTGAACAGAGGGGGGGGGGGTTAAAAGTAACAGTCAGTATCTGGTGTGGCCACCAGCTGCATTAAGTACTGCAGTGCATCTCTTCCTCATGGACTGCACCAGATTTGCCAGTTCTTGCGGTGAGATGTTACCCCACTATTTCACCAAGGGACCTATAAGTTCCTGGGGGGAATGGCCCTAGCCCTCACCCTCCGATCCAAAAGGTCCCAGACGTGCTCAATGGGTTTGAGATCCGGGCTCTTCGCTGGCCTTGTCTGAGCACTGACATTCCTGTCTTACCACATGAGGGAGGAGGATGTCCGCGACTCGTCAATGAAGAGCACTTTTGCCATTCCTGTCTGGTCCAGCGATGGTGGGTTTGTGCCCATAGGCGACGTTGTTGCCGGTGATGCCTGGTGAGGACCTGTCTTACAACAGGCCTACAAGCCCTCAGTCCAGCCTCTCTCAGCCTATTGCGGACAGTCTGAGCACTGATGGAGGGATTGTGCGTTCCTGATGTAACTCGGGCAGTTGTTGTTGCCATCCTGTACCTGTCCCGGTGTGATGTTCAGGTGTACCGGTCCTGTGCAGGTGTTGTTACACATGGTCTGCCACTGCAAGGAAGATCAGCTGTCCATCCTTTCTCCCTGTAGTGCTGTCTTAGGCGTCTCACAGTACGGACATGGCCACATCTGTAGTCCTCATGCATCCTTGCAGCATGCCTAAGGCACGTTCACGCAGATGAGCAGTGACCCTGGGCATCTTTCTTTTGGTGTTTTTCAGAGTCAGTAGAAAGGCTTCTTTAGTATCCTAAGTTTTCATAACTGTGACCATAATTGCCTACCGTCTGTAAGCTGTTAAACACCGTTCCCCAGGTGCATGTTCATTAATTATTTATGTTTCATTGAATAAGCATGGGAAACAGTGTTTAAACCCTTTACAATGAAGATATGTGAAGTTATTTTGATTTTCACAAATTATCTTTGATAGACAGGGTCCTGAAAAGGGGGTTTCTTTTTTGTTTATTTTTTGCTGAGTTAATATTCAATGTGCGGGACAAATTTGATGCTATCATTAAGAAGTTGGAGCTCTTTTCAGTCTGCATTAAAAAGGACAACACACAGGTCTTTCCTTCATTGTATGATTTCTTGTATGCAAATGAACTCATGCTTACGGACAATGTCAAATGTTATGTAGCGAAGCGCCTGAATGAGCTGGGTGCACAATTATGCAGGTATTTTCCCGAAACGGACAACACAAACAACTGGATTCGTTATCCCTTTCGTGCCCTGCCTCCAGTCCAATTACCAATATCTGAACAAGAGAGCCTCATCGAAATTGGAAGAAGCGGTTCTGTGAAAATGTAATTTAATCAGAAGCCACTGCCAGATTTCTGGATAGGGATGCACTCAGGGTTTCTTGCATTGGCAAATCACGCTGTGAAGACTGATGCCCTTTGCAACCACGTACATATGCGAGTGTGGATTCTCAGCCCTCACTAGCATGAAAACTAAATAAAGGCACAGGCTGGGTGTGGGAAATGATTTAAGACTGAGACTCTCCAATACAACCCAACATTGCAGAGTTATGTTCTTCCTTTCAAGCACATGCTTCTCATTAACCTGTGGTGAGTTATACACAATTTTTGATCACCAAATAAGGTTTTATATGTAAGATGGCTAAATAAAGAGCAACATTATTGATTATTATTATGTTATTATTTGTGACCTGGTCCTATATGAGACCTGGTCCTATGTTGAATACATGTTTCATATAGTGTGTGTGTGGCAGGCTTACAGTGATGGCAAAAAACAACAACATTTGAGAGTGCCCTGACCCTGGTGCTAGAGGGGGTACCAAGTTGGAGGTTGAATGTTTGAAGCGGTACGAACTAATAGAAGTTCGTACCATGGGAGAACCACTGCTCTGGAGGGCCAGTTCCTCAACCTGGTATATTTTCCTCAACTTGGGCTTATTGCTCAATCTGGGTTGGTCCCTCAACCTAGGCTTGTTCATCAACCTGGGTTACATCATCAGCCTGGGTTAGATCCTCATCCTGGGCCAGTTCCTCAACCTGGGATAGTTCCTCAACCTGATATCAATTACTCAACCTGCTATAAATTCCTCAACCTGATATAAATTCCTCAACCTATGTTAGTTACTCAACCTGGGATAGTTAATCAACCTGGGATAGTTCCTCAACCTGGGATAGTTCATCAACCTGGGATAGTTCATCAACCTGGGATAGTTCATTAACCTGATATAAATTACACAATCTATGTTAGTTCCTCAACATGGGCTGGTTCATCAACCTGGGCCAGTTCATCAACCAGGGCTAGTTCCTAAACATCGGCTAAGTCCTCAACCTGGGCCAGTTCCTCAACCTGGGCCAGTTCCTCAACCTGGGCCAGTTCCTCAACCTCAGCCAGTTCCTCTACCTCGGTCGGTTCATCATCCTGGGTTAGTTCATCAACCTGGGCCAGTTCCTCAACCTGGGCCAGTTCCTCAAACTGGGCCAGTTCCTCAAACTGGGCCAGTTCCTCAACCTCGGCCAGTTCATCATTCTGGGTTAGTTCATCAACCTGGGTTATATCCTCACCCTGGGCCAGTTCCTCAACCTGGGCCAGTTCCTCAACCTCGGCCAGTTCATCATTCTGGGTTAGTTCATCAACCTGGGTTAGTTCATCAACCTAGGCTAGTTCCTCAACCTGGGTTATATCCTCACCCTGGGTTAGTTCCTTAACCTGGGCCAGTTTCCAATCCTGGGCCAGCTCCTCATCCTGTGCCAGTTCCTCATCCTGGGCCAGTTCCTCATCCTGGACCAGATCCTCAACCTGGGCCAGTTCCTCAACCTGGGATAGTTCATCAACCTGGGCTGGTTCCTCAACCTAATATAAATGTAACAACATATGTTAGATCCTCAACATGGGCTGGTTCATCATCCTGGGCCAGTTCCTCAACCTGGGCTAGTTCCTAAACATGGGCTAGTTCCTCAAACTGGGCCCATTCCTCAACCTGGGATAGTTCCTCAAACTGGGCTAGTTCCTCAACCTGGGCCATTTCCTCAAACTGGGATAGTTCCTCAAACTGGGCTAGTTCCTCAACCTGGGCCAGTTCCTCAAACTGTGCCAGTTCCTCAACGTAGGATAGTTCCTCAACATAGGATAGTTCCTCAAACTGGTATAAATTCCTCATCCTGGGATAGTTACTCAACCTGGGTTAGTTCCTCAACCTGACCTGGTTCCTCAACTTAGGCTAGGTTTCATCCTCAACCTGGGTTAGATCCTCAACCTTGGTTAGGTCCTCAACCTGGGCTAGTTCCTCAACCTGGGCCAGTTCCTCCAACTGGGATAGTTCTTCAACCTGGCATAAATTCCTCAACCTTGGCTAGTTCCTCAACATGGGCTAATTATTCAATCTGGGTTAGCTCTTCAACCTGGGTTAGTTCATCAACCTGGGCTGGTTCCTCAACCTGGGCCGGTTCCTCAACCTGGGCTGGTTCCTCAACCTCGGCCAGTTCCTCAACCTCGGCCAGTTCCTCAACCTGGGTTTGTTCCTCAACCAGGTCTTGTTCCTCAACCAGGTCTTGTTCCTCAACCTGGGTTAATTCCTCAACCTTGGGCCAGCTCCTCAACCTGGGCCAGTTCCTCAGCCTGGGCTAGTTACTCAACCTGGACCAGTTTCTAAACTTTGGATAGTTCCTCAAACTGGGATAGTTCCTCAACCTGGGCCAAGTCCTCAACCTTGGCCAGCTCCTCAACCTCGGCCAGCTCCTCTACCTTGGCCAGTTCCTCTACCTCAGCCAGTTCCTCATTCTGGGTTAGTTCATCATCCTGGGCTAGTTCCTCAACCTGGGCCAGTTTCTCATTCTTAGCCAGTTCCTCATGCTGCGCCAGTTCCTCATCCTGGGCCAGTTCTTCAACTTAGGATAGTTCCTCAAACTGGGCTAGTTCCTCAAACTGGGATAGTTTCTCAACCTGGGCCAATTCCTCAACCTGGGCCAGTTCCTCAATCTGGGCCAGTTCCTCAACCTGGGCCAGTTCCTCAATCTGGGCCAGTTCCTCAACCTGGGCCAGTTCCTCAACCTGGGCCAGTTCCTCAACTTAAGATAGTTCCTCAACCTGGTATAAATTCCTCAACCTGGGATGGTTCATCAACCTGGGTTATTTCTTCAACCTGACCTGGTTCCTCAACTTAGGCTAGTTCTTCAACCTGGTATAAATTCCTCATCCTGGGCTAGTTCCTCAACCTATGTTAATTCCTCAACCTGGTATAAATTCCTCAACCTGGGATAGTTACTCAAACTGGGCTAGTTCCTCAACCTGGGCCAGTTCCTCAAACTGGGATAGTTCCTCAACCTGGGCCAGTTCCTCAACCTGGGCCAGTTCCTCAAACTGTGCCAGTTCCTCAACATAGGATAGTTCCTCAATGTAGGATAGTTCCTCAAACTGGTAAAAATTCCTCATCCTGAGATAGTTACTCAACCTGGGTTAGTTCCTCAACCTGACCTGGTTCCTTAACTTAGGCTAGGTTACATCCCCGACCTGGGTTAGATCCTCGACCTGGTTTAGGTCCTCAACCTGGGCCAGTTCCTCCAACTGGGATAGTTCTTCAACCTGGTATAAATTCCTCAACCTTGGCTAGTTCCTCAACCTATGTTAATTCCTCAAACTGGTAAAAATTCCTCATCCTGAGATAGTTACTCAACCTGGGTTAGTTCCTCAACCTGACCTGGCTCCTCAACCTAGTCTAGTTCCTCAACCTGGGTTACATCCTCAATCTGGGCTGATTCCTCAACCTAGGCCAGTTCCACAACCTAGCATAGTTCTTCAACCTGGTATACATTCCTCAACCTGGGCTAGTTCCTCAACCCATGTTAGTTCCTCAACCTTGGCTAATACCTCAATCTTGGTTAGCTCATCAACCTGGGTTATTTCATCAATCTGGGCTGGTTCTTCAACCTGGGTTAGTTCCTCAACGTGGGCCAGTTCTTCAACATGGGCTAGTTCCTCAATCTGGGCTAGTTCTTTGACCTGGGACAGTTCCTTAAACTGGGAAAGTTCCTCAACCGTATCATGCTATACTTTATGGCCTATAGAGACATGTAGGCCTAGTCCTCGGTGTACAGCACTCTGCGTGGAGCTCTTGAGACTGGATTTAACTGGAAACATAACTTCCATAGGTTTGTTTGTGTGTGTGTGTGTGTGTGGGGGGGGGTTATATGGCCAGGTTTCCTTACATTTGGTCAACGGTCGCCAAGACAATAGTGAGTGAGGAGTGAGGTCACGTCATGTGTGTGATGAAGGGGTCTGATTGGTTAGGGTGTGTTGTCTCTGTAGGGACCAGCAATACAAATACCTGTCATGACTAAGGCTGTGAGAGGGTGTCAGAGTGTGTTTCTCAGATATACACTGGTGCCACTCCATCATGCTTCTTACCACTCCCTAATGACGTGGCTCTCCACTGTAAATGTGTGTGAGAATGCTACTGTACAGAGAGCCGTGGTGTCAGAAACTTACACACGCACGCACGCACGCACGCACACACACACACACACACACAGAGCCTATTGTTCATTGTTCATTCATACATTCAGAGGGCTTTATGCTTGGGTGGATACAGCGTTATTCTTCAGCCCACCCTCACCTTCTCTCCTCTCTCCTTTTCCCCTCTCCTTCTCTCCATTCCTTGTAAGACCACAACTCCTGCCTGCAGGCAGCACACTGCCCTCATTCAAACCACCAACCATCACTCACACTAAAGCTACTTCCATGTTAAGCCACAATCACATCACATTGGATTTAGTGGTGTCGACATTGGAACGCGATCTGCCTTTGTTTTACACTTGTGAGGCAGAGATCCATCGAAATGAATAGTGTTGTTTCATATGGATCAACTACAAATGAATACCACATTTATAGACTTCCGTTGTACTTGGTTGTGGTTCAGAGATATGGGTCATGGGTTGCATCCAAAATGGCACCATATTCCCTATAGCGTGCATTGCGTTTCACCAGAGGAAAATAGTGCACTCCATGCAGCCAGGGTCATGGTCAGGGTCAGCTAAAGAAATTGAATGACTTTAGTGTTTGGATTGAGGTGAGTGTTAGGATCAGGGTTAGGATCCCCACTGGGTAAAGTGCTTGGGTTATTATGGTTCTGGTTTGGTCCATTGTTGTGCTACTGGTTAATACTTACCCTCAGCTGCACAGCAACCGTAACTGGACCACACCTCTCCAGCCTCTGCAGGAAAGATGTTGCTCCCTTCTTCTTCAAGAGCTGAGAGAGAAAAAGAGGAGGATGGGAAGAGGGAGAGAGAGAGAGATAGAGAGGGAAGAAACAAGGAGGGGGATGGTGCTATTAGAGAGCTATGACTAGTGAATATTAACAATACAAGTTGGTTGACCCGTGGTCTGGAGACACCACGTGATGCAGTCCTATGAACACGGTCAAATCATAATATGAATATGGTCATTTATGGCAAGATCTATAAAGCCATACGCTATTCAATGTCCTCCTCCTTTACCTCAACCATTCAGTACCATACAATAATGTACTGTACCATATCATCATATTATTATTATTATTGCAATTCTGAATGATATCATCTTTGATGAGATCTTTGAGCTTCTTTATAGCCGTGTTTAACAGTGCAGTAATATTGTGCAATGTTACGTCATGTTATTATTACGGTCTTTGTCAACGTGGGGAAAGAGTGAAGGTCTTGCGTAAGCCTTTCCTCTATATGTTTAATGAGGAGGGCCATTGGGTTCAGCCTTCAGCAGGTTATGCAATACAGAGGCAATTATAGTGCACATACACACACTCAAGCACACACACATGCACAGACACACACACATGCACAGACAAACGCTCAGCGAGTCCTACTAGTTACTGCCCTATTAGATTTGACATGAAAACAGAGAGCGAGAGACCGAGATAGAGACAGAGAGAGAGATAGAGAGACAGAGAGAGTTCATCTGCCTTTGGGCTAAAGAGCAGGAACACAGACCTCACCAAATAAATTGGAAATACAGACAAAAATAAATAAGGAAATCATCTCAGCATAGAAAAATGTCTTCCTGTATGCTAACTATATCCCCCCCCACAAGAATCCCCATACTTCAATGAAGACAGCTTCTTCATCCTAGAAGGGGAGATCAATCATTTCCAGACCTAGGGACATGTACTTTGTGTCTGTTGCAACCTAAACGCCTGAACCTGACACCCTTAGCATGCAGGGGGGGACACCTACCTGGAGGTGACAGCAATACAATCCCCAATATGCCCCCCAAGGCACAACTTAATTTTTTTTAAACAGCTCTGTCGCACGCTGGGTCTGTACATAGTCAATGGTAGGCTTCGAGGGGACTCCTACGGTAGGTACACCTATAGCTCATCTCTTGCAGCAGTACTGTAGAATCCTTTATCAATGACCTCAACCCAGAGTCTCTCAGAGCCTTCACAGTCAGCCCACTGACACCTTTATCAGACCACAGCAAAATCACAGCCTACTTGAACAGAGCAATACTCAATCACGAGGTATGAAAGCTGAACAAACTGCATACTATTAAGAAATGCTGTAGATGGAAGGAAAGTAGAGTAGAAATCTAACACGAAACAATTAGCCAACAACAGATTCCTTTTAGACAACTTCCTTGACAAAATGTTTCACTGCAATAGTGAAGGTGGAAACTTGGCTGTAGGAAGCCTAATCAGTAGATTTGACCTCTCTGCTTCCCTTATCAAATCTAAACATTTCAATCAGACAACCTAAGAACATTAATAACAATGAAAAAGGGTTTGATGAAGAATGCAAAAACCTAAGGAAGAAATTGAGAAACCTATTCAACCAAAAACACAGAGACAGAGAACCTGAGCCTATGCCTTCACTATGGTGAAACACAAAGAGTACAGAAATAAACTAAGGAAAAACAAAGAACAGCAAGTCAGAAATCAGCTCAATGTAATTGAAGAATCCATAGATTCTAACCACTTCTGGGAATATTAGAACACACTAAACAACAACATGAAGAGCTATCAATCCAAAATGGAGATGTATGGATGAACCACTTCTCCAATCTTTTTGACCCCATAACAAAGAAGAAACAGCGAAAACATATACACTACTGTTCAAAAGTTTGGGGTCACGTAGAAATGTCCTTGTTTTTGAAAGAAAAGCACACTCCACACTGCCCTTTCCCACCTGGACAAAAGGAACACCTATCTGAGAATGCTATCCATTGACTATAGCTCACCATAGTGCCCTCAAAGCTCATCAATAAGCTAAGGACCCTGGGACTAAACACCTGCCTCTGCAACTGGATCCTGGACTTCCTGACGGGCTGCGTCCAGGTGGTAAGAGTAAGTAACAACAAATCCGCCACACTGATCCTCAACAAAGAGGCCCCTCAGAGGTGCGTCCCCTCCTGTACTCCCTGTTCACTCATGACTGCACAGCCAGGTACGACTCCAACACCATCATTAAATTTGCCAATGACACAACAGTGGTAGGCCTGATCACCGCCAACGACGAGACAGCCTATAGGGAGGAGGTCAGAGACCTGGCCGTGTGGTGCCAGGACAACAACCTCTCCCTCAAGGTCATCAAGACAAAGAAGATGATTGTGGACTACAGGAAAAAAAGGACCGAGCACACCCCCATTCTCATCGACGGGGCTGCAGTGGAGCAGGTTGAGAGCTTCAAGATCCTTGGTGTCCACATCACCAACAAACTAACATGGTCAAGCACACCAAAACAGTTGGGACGAGGGCACCACAAAACCTTCCCCTCAGGAGACTGAAAAGATGTGACATGGGTCCTCAGATCCTCAAAATGTTCTACAGCTGCCCAATCGAGAGCATCCTGACTGGTTGCATCACTGACTTGTATGGCAACTGCTCGGCCTCCGACCGCAAGGCACTACGGAGGGTAGTGCGTACGGCCCGGTACATCACTGGGGCCAAGCTTCCTGCCATCCAGGACCTATATACCAGATGGTATAAGAGGAAGGCCCTAAAAATGGTCAAAGACACCCTCCCCCCATGTTACCATGCTGCCACTCTCTGTTTATTAATTATGCATAGTTACTTTAAATCTACCTTTAAATATTACCTTAACCTGTTCAACCTATGGGGGCGCTATGTCATTATTGGATAAACCAAGATGAAATTTCATACAGGAAATGCCCCAGATTCTGAAGGCGCTGTGTTCCAATGTCTCCTTATATGGCTGTGAATGCGCCAGGAATGAGCCTGTGGTTTCTGTCTATTCCCCGAGGTGTCTGCAGCATTGTGACGTGTTTGTAGGCATATCATTGGAAGATTAACCATAAGAGACTACATTTACCTGGTGTCCCACACGGTGTCCTGTGTGCGTAATCTGTAGGTCCATGCACGTTCCATTTCTTCAGAAGAGAAAGCAAAATGCCACGATGGATTTTATCGTCGATAGATATGTGAAAAACACCTTGAGGATTGATTCTAAACATCGCTTTGCCATGTTTCTGTCGATATTATGGAGTTAATTGGGAAAAAAGTTTGCGTTTTAATGACTTAATATATATATATTTTTTTTTCCCTCCCCAAATGTGATGAACAAAACGGAGCGATTAGTCGACACAAATAATATTTTTTGTAAAAACGGAACAGAATCTAACAGTCTCCTCATTGAAAACATCTGAAGTTCTTCAAAGGTAAATGATTTTATTTGAATGCTTTTCTGTTTTTTGTGGAAAATGTTGCACGCTGAATGCTAACGCTAAATGCTACGTTAGCCATCAATACTGTTACACAAATGCTTGTTTTGCAATGGTTGAGAAGCATATTTTGAAAATCTGAGATGACAGTGTTGTTAACAAAAGGCTAAGCTTGAGAGCAAATAGATTCATTTCATTTCATTTGCGATTTTCATGAATAGTTAACGTTGCGTTATGGTAATGAGCTTGAGGCTGTTTTCACGGGATGGCTCGACGCAAGAAGTTAACTAACCTGTGCCCTCAAACATTGACTCTGTACTGGTACCCCCTGTATATAGATAGCCTCGGTACAGTTATTTTACTGCTGCTCTTTAATTTATTTATTTTTTAAACTTAAAACTGCATTGTTGGTTAAGGGCTTGTAAGTAAGCATTTCACTGAAAAGGTCTATCTATACCTGTTGTATTCGGTTCATGTGACAAATACAATTTGATTTGACTTGAGACTGCGCTCAGTGTCCAAACGTTTGACTGGCACTGTAAGTATTCACACTCCTGATTCAATACTTTGTAAAAGCACATTGGCAGCGATTACAGGTGTCTTTCTGGGCAGTATTTTCACGTCCGGATGAAATGCTTGCCCAAATTAAACTGCCTGCTACTCATCATCAGAAGATAAGATATGCATATGATTAGTAGATCTGGATAGAAAACAATCCGAAGTTTCTAAAACTGTTTGAATCATGTCTGTGTGTATTACAGAACTTATTTGGCAGGCAAAACCCAGAGGACAAACCATTCAGATATTTTTTATTTTAGGTCACTCATTGGGAATCCAGATTTCTAAGGGACCTTGTTGCAGTTCTTATCTCTTCCACTGGATGTCAACAGTCTTTAGAAATTGGTTGAGGTTATTCCTTTGTGTAATGAAGAAGTATGGCCATCTTGAACGAGGGTCACTTGAAGTGTACTGTTAGATAGAAGCGCGTGACCAGAAAGCATGCTACAGTATGTTTTCTTCCTGTATTGAACACAGATCATCCCGTCATCAATTTTATAGATTATTTACGTAAAAAAAATACCTAAAATTGGATTACAAAAGTAGTTTGAAATGTTTCGGCAAAGTTTACTGGTAACTTTTGAGATATTTTGTAGTCACGTTGCTCAAGTTAGAACCAGTGTTTTTCTGGATCAAACGCGCTAAATACATTGACATTTTGGATATATATCGACGGAATTAATCGAACAAAAGTACCATTTGTGATGTTTATGGGACATATTGGAGTGCCAAGAAAAGAAGCTCATCAAAGGTAAGGCATTAATTAGATTTTTATTTCTGCGTTTTGTGTCATGCCTGCAGGGTTGAAATATGGTTTCTCTCTTTGTTTACAGAGCGGCTATCCTCAGATAATAGCATTGTTTGCTTTAGCCGAAAAGCCTTTTTGAAATTTGACATGTTGGCTAGATTCACAACAAGTGTAGCTTTAATTTGCTATCTTGCATGTGTGATTTAATGAAAGGTAGATTTTTATAGTAATTTATTTGAATTTGGCGATCTGCATTTTCCCTGGCTTTTGGCCAGGTGGGACGCTAGCATCCCACATATCCCAGAGAGGCTAAGAGCTTTCCACACATGGATTGTGCAACATTTGCCTCTTATTCTTTTCAACACTCTTCAAGCTCTGTCAAATTGGTTGTTGATCATTGCTAGGCAACCATTATAATGTCTTGAAATACATTTTCAAGTAGATTAAGCCAAAACTGTAACTCGGCAAGATGACGCCGATAGAGGTGGCAGCTTCGCTTCAAGTCCATAGGAAACTGTGCAGTATTTTGTTTTTTTATATATTACTTATTACATTGTTAGCCCAGAAAGCCTTAAGTGTTATTACATACAGCTGGGAAGAACTATTGGGTATCAGTGAGACGTCAACTTACCAGCACAACCAGCACTACGAAAAGGAATACAACTTTCCCAAAGCAGATCCTTTGTCTGCACTTCCCAGGGCATTTGAACTGATTCCAGAGGCTGACCCAAAACAACACTGTCGGAGGAGAGGGTTCCGGAGTGGTCTTCTAGTGAGGCTCCGGATGCGTGCACATCACCCACCGCTTCCGAGTATATTACACACTAATGTCCAGTCCCAAGTTAACAAAGTCTACGAAATTAGGGCAAGAGTTGCTTTCCAAAGAGATATCCGGGATTGTAACATACTCTGTTTCATGGAGCCATTGCCAGCTGGGGACATGCTGTACACCCAACGGGATTTTAAGTGCATCGCGCCGACAGGAACAAACATCTCTCTGGTAACAAGAAGGGCGGGGGTGTATGTTTCATGATTAACGGCTCATGATGTAATTGTAACAACATACAAGAACTCAAGTCCTTTTGTTCACCTGACCTAGAATTCCTCACAATTAAATGCCGACCGTATTATCTCCCAAGAGACCTCTCCTCTGTTATTGTCACAGCTGCGTATATCCCCCTGCAAGCGGATACCAAGACAGTAATCAAGGAACATCACTAGTCTTTATGCAAACTGGAAACCATACATCCCGAGGCTGCATTTAATGTAGCTGGGGATTTTAACAAAGCTAATCTGAGAACAAGGCTACCTAAAATCGGTCAGTATATCGATTGCAGTCCCCGAGCAAGTAACACACTCAACCACTGCTACTCTAACTTCTGTGATGCATACAAGGGCCTCCCCCGCCCTCCTTTTGGCAAATCTGACCATGACTCCATCTTGTTGCTCCCCTCCTATTGGCAGAAACTAATACAGGAAGTGCCGTGCTTAGGTCTATCCAACCAATCGGATTCCATACTTCAAGATTGCTTTGATCATGTAGACTGGGATATGTTCAGGGTAGCCTCACACAATAACATTGATGTATACGCTGACTCGGTGAGTGAGTTTATAAGGAAGTGTATAGGAGATGTTGTACCCACTGTGACTATTAAAACCTTCCCTAACCAGAAACCATGGATTGATGGCAGCATTCGCTCAAAACTGAAAGCACTTACTGCCACATTTAATTAGGGCAAGTTGACTGGAAATATGGTCGAATACAAACAGTGTAGTTATTCCCTCCGTAAGGCAATCAAACAAGCAAAGCATCAGTATAGAGACAAAGTGGAGTCGCAATTCAACGGCTCAAACATGAACGTATGTGGCAGGGTCTACAGACAATCACGGATTACAAAAAGAAAACCAACCCTGTCGCAGACATCGACGTCTTGCTCAAAGACAAATTAAACAACTTCTTTGAGCGCTTTGAGGAAAACACAGTGCCACCAACAAGGCCCGCTACCAAAGACTGGGCTCTCCTTCTCCATGGCCGACTTGAGTAAAACATTTAAACGTGCTAACCCTCACAAGGCTTCCGGCCCAGATGGCATCCCTAGGTGCGTCCTCAGAGCATGGCCAGACCAACTGGCTGGTGTGTTTACGGACATATTCAATCAATCCCTATCCCAGTCTGCTGTCCCCACATGCTTCAAGATGGCCACCATTGTTCCTGTTCCCAAGAAAGCTAAGGTAACTGAATTAAATGACTATCGCCCCGCAGCATTCACTTCTGTCATCATGAAGTGCTTTGAGAGACTAGTCAATTTGCATACCACCCCAATAGGTCCACAGACGATTCAATCGCCATCACACTGCACACTGCCCTATCCCATCTGGATAAGAGGAAAACCTTTTGTAAGAATGCTGTTCATTGACTACAGCTCAGCATTCAACACCATAGTACCCTCCAAACTCATCATTAAGCTCGAGACCCTGGGTCTCGACCCCTCCCTGTGCATCTGCGGTCTGCACAACACATCACCGGGGGCAAACTACTTGACCTCCAGGACAACTACAACACCTGATGTCACAGGAAGGCAAAAAAGATCATCAAGGACAATAACCACCCGAGCCATTACCTGTTCACCCCGCTTCCATCCAGAAGGCGAGGTCAGTACAGGTGCATCAAAGCTGAGACCGAGAGATTGAAAAACAGCTTCTATCTCAAGGCCATCAGATTGTTAAACAGCCACCACGAGCACAGAGAGGCGGCTGCCTACCTTCAGACTTGATATCATTGGCCACTTTAATAAATGGAACACTAGTCACTTTGATAATGTCATTTTAAGAATGTTTACCCATCTCGCATTACTCATCTCATATGTATATACTGTATATTGTGTCCTTCACTATCTATTGCATCTTAGCCGCTCTGTCACTGCTGATCCGGATATGTTATACTTATATATTCTCATCCCATTCCTTTACTAGATTGTGTGTATTAGGTTTTGTTGTGGAATTTGTTAGATATTAGGATTTGTTGTGGAATTGTTAGATATTAGCTGCTGCACTGTCGGATATAGAAGTATAAGCATTTCACTACACTCACAATAACATCTGCTAAACTTGCGTTTGTGACCAATAAAATGTGATTTAATTTTGATTTGATTCACTATCTTCGTGGTAAGCAACTCCAGCGTAGATACTCCAGCATAGATTTGGCCTTGTGTTTTAGATTATTGTCCCTCTGAAAGTTGTATTCATCTCCCAGTCTTTGTGGTTGAATCTGTTTTTGGAAATTCACTGCTCAACTGAGGGTCCTTACAGATAATTAATTGTATTGTACAGAGATGAGGTAGTCATTCAAAAATAATGTTAAACACTATTATTGCACACAGGGTGTGTCCATGCAACCCATTATGTGAATTGTTAAGCACATTTTTACTCCAAGTTTGGGAAACAATGTTCTAGCTGAAGTTATGAAATCTAGCATAATTGTGAGAACACAATGTTTTATAGCAGAAGGGTGTGTGGTTTGTGAACCCTTAAAATGTCATGAGAAATATTTATGATGACACTATCTTACCACATACAGTACTGTGTGTGTGTGTGTGTGTGTGTGTGTGTGTGTGTGTGTGTGTGTGTGTGTGTGTGTGTGTGTGTGTGTGTGTGTGTGTGTGTGTGTGTGTGTGTGTGTGTGTGTGTGTGTGTGTGTGTGTGTGTGTGTGTGTGTGTGTGTGTGTGTGTGTGTACATTTCCTCTTATCAGCTGGCAGTACAGGACAAACAAAGCTATTCCCAGAGGTCTATATTTAACAGTATGGTGGGAAGTGGCCTAATTTGGGAAAAATGTTTTCCAAACACACACTCTTTGCTTTTCCATCAGTCCTCTGCTCCTGGCTGCTGCTTCTCCAATCGGAACACCCAGCTTCTGACTAAGTGCGTCACAGACATGGACACAGCCTGCTTTCACCATTGGTGATTCCCACCTCCCTTAACCACCAATCAACATGTGTGTGTGTGTGTGTGTGTGGGGGGGTGCCCATATTTAGAGTGTTCTGAGGAGGGATGCTTTGAGCTGTCTGTAATTTCTATTGATCATGATGGTGAACACAGCATCTATTTGATTGTGATACTTTATTGATACCACTGATTGTGATACTTTATTGGGGTCTGAATACTATACTGGACTGTTTGGATAGGTTGTGGTTTAGATATGACTCATGAGTTAGGGGTATCACCCTCTTGTTTAAAGTACCTTAATGAGTCACGAATAGTGTATATGGTATGCTATACAGTACGTGTCATATGTTACGTTAGCCTCTTTGCTCCTGACGCTGAAGACTACATCCCGTCTCCCCGAAAACATATTTACCAGGACTCTGGTGTACCTGTTTCCGTCACCGAAGGAGAATCTATTATCTGCAATGCCTTACCAGTCGATACAGGTTATTAAATGAGATATACACATACATTCCTGTTTCTCTCCTTTTGGACAGAAACATACATACCCACAAACACACTACTCCGTAGTAGTTCCCATGTGAGGTTACCGTGTGATCTCAGATGCCCGAGCACCTTTAGGGAGATGCAGATAATTTGGTAAACTCTGGAAAACATTTATTTTCACACATTTAATTACCCATACCAACTGGTAAGGCATTTCCTGATTATAGATATACCTTCGGTGATGGGAAATGTTTATTGGAAATAGATATACGGGAGGGCTGGTGAATATGTTTTTGGGGATACAGGATGCTATTTTCAGTGACAGGAGCCCAATGTGTACAGGTCTCCCGGAGCAACAAGGCTAATGTACCATATGACATGTACTGTATAGCATACACTCTGAGTGACTCGCTAAGGTGATGGTTATGCCACTTAGTTCTCCATACCTTGGTGAGTGTATGAGGTACGGTATGCTACACAGTATATGGTCCAGTACCTTGTTGAGGTCCAGGTACCTCCGAGGCTCGCGGCCTGCGGGGGTCAGGGTAGAAGGGGATGACATCCTGTTTAGGAGAAGTGCTGCTTTGGGCCCTCTCAGAGCCATCCTGGCCTGGCCCGGTACCAAAGACCCAGTCTGGGTCAGCTTGGACTGGAACAACTGCTGCACCAACACACTCTCACTGGCTGTACAGGGGAATCACAGAGAGAGAGAGAGAGAGAGAGAGAGAGAGAGAGAGAGAGGAAAGGGAGTGGAGAGGAAGGAGGGAGGAAGACAATTGGATAGCGTTGATTGGAGGAGAGGATCAGCAGGAGCAGGAGAGGAGGAAGGAGAGAGAGAGCGAAAGAGAGAGAGAGAGAGAGAGAGAGAGAGAGAGAGAGAGAGAGAGAGAGAGAGAGAGAGAGAGAGAGAGAGAGGAGTAGACATGAGGAGATTAAGAGGAGAAGGATGGTTGGAAGGAAGGAAGGAAAGAGGAGAAGTGAGGGGGAGGCAATGTAGCAATAATAGCCATGTAAACAATCAGGTCCATAAGAGAGTAGGCTGAGCATGCTGCCAAAGAACACGTGAAGCAGCCCTGGAAAACAATGAGATCTTTGAGAGAGGCATGTGTGTGTGGGAGGGGAGTGTGTGTGGTGTGTGGTGGTGAGAGATAGAGAGAGAGAGAGAGAGAGAGAGAGAGAGAGAGAGAGAGAGAGAGAGAGAGAGAGAGAGAGAGAGAGAGAGAGAGAGAGAGAGAGAGAGAGAAAAAGAGAGATCTTGAAAGGAAAAATAAACAAGGGTCCTAGACTGGTTGTAGGGAGTAATGACTGTGGGCTCCAGAGGTAATTGTCTCTTCATTTATGTAATCATAATCCCCCTCCAACGCCACCACCTGACTCCTGAGGCCCACAAGGCACTCTCCATACATACAGCTCAGCCCACCCTCAGCCCCCACCCTCACACACCCTTCAGTCTAAACTTACCTTTACCCTTTGGTATATAGGAAATGGATGGGAAGGAGGGGCTGAGATGTATCCACAGGAGGATGCTGAAGGGAGGACAGCTAATAATAATGGCTGCAATGGAGTATATGGGATGGTATCAAACACATAGAAACCATGTCTTTGATGTATTCGGTACCGTTCCATGTATTCCGTTCCAGCCGTTACTATGAGCCCGTCCTCCCCAATTAAGGTGCAACTGGCCGCCTGAAGTTAATATCATATTATCTGAGCTGGAAGTGTTTGTGGGTATGTATGTTTCTGTCCAAAAGGAGTGAAACAGGAAGGTGTGTGTGTGTATCATAATGTGTGTGCATGTGTATCTTTATGTGTGTACATTGTGCGTATGTGCACAAAGGAACAAAAGCAAGAGAGAGGGTCAAAGAGAGGTACAAAAAGCCAACTCTGAATGGGTAGCCTGATTAGGCACATCATGTAAATTACAGAAAACCACAGTAATTAGCCCTAGAGACGCTAAGCTAGCTGCTCCTGGCTCTGACACAAAGTCTGCCTGTGTCCTGCTATGCTTGGCTCACAACTACACCAGCACACGTCTGGCCATGCTCAATAGACTATATACCCACTACTGCTGTGTTTGGGTCGTTCCGTATGAATTCAATCATCCTATGAAAGATTGACAGTTTCATTTAAAACAATAGATATTTCCACTCACGTCACAACACAAACACCTCAGATGATGTGAAATAGGGTCTAAGCTACAGTTTATGTATGTTTGTTAATATATGCTAAAGGTAAAGAAATTACTATTTTAATTTAAAAAAAAATTTTTTCCAAGAAATAATAAAACATTTTGACAACCCTGTTTGTAAGCTTTCAAATTATATTAACTCAACTATTTATATTTTTCAGAGATGACGACATGACAGTCTCATGGTAGGGTGGGGTACGCAAAATGGTCAAGGTTTCTTAATATCAAAAGGCGTGCAGTCAAAAATTGATCGAAATTAAATGGAACGACCCTTCTGTGTGTGTATATTTAGTGATACTTACACTTCAGAACCAGTAGCAGGTTTTGGGGGAGGGAGTCCTTGTTCTTCACCAGGGATCCTGTGAGGTCATAGGCCATCTACCAATCAGAGAACATATATACAACAACATGTTAAAGGTACACCTTTAAAATGTCAGATTCACTCACCTGGTCTACATTGTATGTGAGTGTGTTGCTGTGTGCGTGTGCTCACGTGTGTGTCTGTGAGCGAAGACCTACTCACTTGGCCTGCGTAGTGTTTCACAGTGAAGGCAGGACCCTGGTCTATGGGTGGGGGGTTTCCATTGCCGTCCTTGGTTGTCAGGGAGATGCCGTGTGTGGGTGTGTTGTCGAGGTGTGTCTGTAGTCTCTTGTAGAGCGTCTGTTCTGTAGGCCTCAGCGACTGACTCTCCTCATCCATCACAGACAGCAGACCTTGAGGCTTCTGGGAAGATGGAGGACAGGGGTCACAGACAGATATAGAATGCATAGAACCACGGTACACTGTGCCCTGACGCAGGGTAATCTGATCTTTGTACCTCAAAATCTATATAAGCACACTCAAAACCAAAGCCCTTTCTAGAATGAGATATGTGTTCTTTTTATAGGGGTTATCACAGTTCTTAAAGAGGCAGCGGTGCGGTGGAGACTGCAGACAACAAAACATTACCTGGAAGAAAAAGTCTAGAATGGCAGGCTGGTTGCCAGGTGACCGGAGGGTCTCCATGGCGACAGCCTCCTGTAGACACTCGGCCTGCTCCTGCTGGAACAGCACCTCGGAGACATACAGCCTCACACGCTCGTTGGTCATGTTCACACACAGCTGGGAACACACACACACACAAGTTAACATGCAAGTAAATGGTGTGTGGCAAATTCACACGGGACTAAAATTACAGATGTGGTGCTTTGTGCTTGTACGCATAATTACATTACCCGACCTCCCTCAGTAAAACTCATGCCGTCTGATAAGAGTTAAAGTAACATGTAAGCCTAATGTCCTAAACAATGGTTTCACCATAGGCCTAGGCTACTACGCAACAATGTATAGGCATATGCAATCACCACAAATGGCTCACCAGAACTTCCTGCACTGCTCACATGCCTATCTCAAACCCTCACGAATACTTTGGTAAAAAATTTAATAAAACAGTGAACTTTAAGAGTTGAGAAATAATAATAAGATTAAAGGAGCAGTTTTATTTCCATTTTCGGACTTATAAATAATGTATATGTTCCCATTTATTCTTGAAGAATATAACTTAGAAATGCCTCTTGAGCTTCGTTTAACTTCCTTACCCAATCAGAACCCAAAATATATAAGCTGGTTTTACTCCAACGTTTGTAAACAAAGTAAATGTAACCAAACACTATGTAGTCTCAGAACATGGTGAAAAATATCATTTTGATATCATGGATTCGTTGCATCCATAGCTCTGTCTATGAATCTGAGGGTGGTTACATTTCTCTAGCCCCATCCCTCAGGTTTTACTGAAATAGGGGTGCGAAGAATGCTTTGTTATTGTACTGCTGATTGCCACTTTAAAGCTCTGCCTCCTCTCCATGATATGGAGCCCCCAATCCAGAGCCAAGAGCTGGCTATATGTCTATAGCTTACTGTAGCTACTGTACTGCTATAATAAAATGTGCCATTGTTTACTTAGAAGTTTAATAACAGGGCTTAGCTACAGGTAACTGCCAAAATAAAGGAAACACCAACATCAAGGGTCTTAATAGGGTGTTGAGCCAGAACAACTTCAAATCACCTCAGCATAGATTCTACAAGTGTCTGAAACTCTATTGGAGGGATGTGACACCATTCTTCCATGAGAAATTACATCATTTGGTGTTTTGTTGATGGGTGGTGGAAAACACTATCTCAGGCAATGCTCCCAAATCTCCCATAAGTGTTCAATTGAGTTGAGATCTGGTGACTGAGAGGCCATGGCATATGGTTTACATTGTTTTCATGCTCATCAAACCATTCAGGGACCATTCCTGCCCTGTGGATGGGGGCATAATCCTCCTACGGGGGCATAGCCATAGTAGCCAAAATAATGGCCTGCCCAGCATTTTTATACATGACTCTAAGCATGATGGGATGTTAATTGCTGAATTAACTCAGGAACCACACCTGTGTTGAAGCACCAGCTTTCAATATACTTTGTATCCCACATTTATTCACGTGTTTTCATTATTTTGGCAGCTACTTGTATATTATTGCACAATGGCATTAAGGGTTCAATGCAAATACCTCTTGATTTTCATAGTTAATTTGCTTAATATTGGGATGGGAGAGCTGTCACTCCCCTTACTTTAAGCAATCACAAATCAAAGTGCCAAATATTTCTGTCCAGTCCATGAAGTTGCAGCTCATGTCATTACCATGCCCATTTTAATGGTGGCACCCAGTCCCAAATAAGCATTGGATCCAAAATCAAAATATTCAAAGTTATGCAAAGATGCTATTTTTATATGACAAACACCCAGAACATGTATTTAAGGTTTGTTTAGATTGTAAAATACTTCCATTCCCCTTTAACATGTATTGGATATCACAATGACATTTAAGAAACATCAGAAATAATTAAATTGTGGGATATTTAATTTACATATATGTATTATATATATATATATATATATATATATATATATATATATATATATATATATATATATATATATATATATATATATATATATATATATATGTGTATTTTAGACTAACTATACGTCTATGACAGCGTCAGTCAGTCAGTCAGTCTCAGCAGGTGTTGATGTCTGTAAAGCATGAGCTCATTAAGGAAATGCTGAGCAGGTACAATACAGCTCTGACGAACAAACTCTAACAAGCCCAGGCCGCATTAATGACCTTGATCTGTGTGTGCATCGTGTGTGTGCCATGCGCACACTAAATGATCATGCTTGTTTTGTTGACACCTGCCCCTCCCCTATCTCTCCAGAGTGTAATGTGTAATCCAGTGATTAGTTGTCTTCAATAACAGACAGGGTCTCCTCAAACATGGACCTGAACACTGGGACACAGGAAACACACTAGGGGAAGGAGGGATGAGGGAAGAATGGGCCTGAAGGGGTCGAAAGGGAGCGGAGGGGGAGGATGGAGGACGAGGGATGTTGAATCCCCAATAAATGTCTACCAGTCTCTTTCTTTCATCCACGTTTACCCATCTCTCTCCTATACCTCTCTCCATCTCTCTCTCTCTGTCTTTCTAAGATTCCCTTGTCAGGTTAGATCTGTGAATCCCCTTCTTCCGCTCGGATTAAAGAACATCCTGAGAGGAAGGCAATTGACATCTTACCACTTCCAACACACACACACACACATGGTTTGATCAGGGGTGGTCCCAAGGGGAGTGTGGGAAAGCACTTATTTCCTTGAACACCTCCAATGTTCCACTCGGATTAAAGAACATCCTGAGAGAAAAACAATTGACATCTTACACACACACACACACACACACACACACACACACACACACACACACACACACACACACACACACACACACACACACACACACACACACACACACACACACACACACACACACACACACACACACACACACACACACACACACACACACACACACAGATATAGAGACTTCTAGCTAAACTCTCTTATCCTTGTTCGTACAGGGGAGAAGTCCATAAGATCTAGAGACCACAATATTCATGAATGAAAGAACAGAAAGAGAGAGAGAGTGATGGCTGAAAGAAAGATACAGAGTCAAAGGTATTGTGTCTGCTTTTTTATCCAAAGCAACTTTCAGTCATCAAACCTACTATCCTGGCTTTTGCAAGAACCATGCAATACTAACTGAGCTACAGAGGACCATGAAATAAACACTGCCCCGTGGTCCTGGTCTCAAAGGGTTAACCTAGACCTGTTATATAGTTAGCAGGTTGATACCTCTAAAACCTTCTCCACAGCCAGAAAAGATGACCGTAGCTCAGTCTGGCCTTGATGTTCGAACTATGTCTATGACTTGAGAATAACTCAGGCATACTAGAGCCATAGAACAAGACTCAATACAACTGGAAGGAGTGGAAACACACATATAATATGGGGTGGAGTGATCCATAATGTGGGTGTTGTGAAATGAACGTACCTGCTCAAATCCATTCCTCTGGAATTCCTCAAACCCAAAGATGTCCAGGATTCCAATCTCAAGAGCAGGGTCTCTTTGGGAGAGGTGTGGAGGAGGGGAACGATCAGAGAAGGAATTCACAAACAGTGTGACAGCTCCTCAGAGGCCATGTTGGTGTGTGTCCCTGTTCGTGTCTATGTTTGATTTGGAGTGGTGTGGCTAGAATGAATGGAAAAGTGTGTGTGTTCGCTGAAGTATATACAGTGCATTCGGAAACTATTACTATGAAGTCTTCCACATTTTGTCATGATACAGCCTTATTCTAAAATGTATGAAATTATTTTTTCCCTCATCAATCTACACACAATATCCCATAATGACTAAGCAAAAACAGGTTTTTATTTTTTTGAAAATATATTTTAAAAACTAAAAACTGATATCGAATTTACATAAGTATTCTGACCCTTTACTCCGTACTTTGTTCTTAGGTATGACGCTACAAGCTTGGCACACCTGTATTTGAGTAGTTTCTCTCATTCTCGCACAGCTATTATCAGGTCTCTCCAGAGATGTTTGATCGGGTTCAAGTCTGGGCTCTGGCTGGGCCATTGAAGGACATTCAGAGACTTGTCCCGACCGAAGCCATTCCTGCGTTGTCTTGGCTGTGGGTCGTTGTCCTGTTGGTAGGAGAACCTTCGCCCCAAGTCTGAGGTCCTGAGCTCTCTGGAGCAGGTTTTCATCAAATATCTCTTTGTACTTTGCTCTGTTCATCTTTCCCTCGATCCTGACTAGTCCCCCGCTAAAAAACAATCCCCACAGCATGATGCTTCCACCACCATGCTTCACCGTAGGGATGGTGCCAGGTTTCCTGCAGACGTGAAGCTTGACATTCAGGCCAAAGCGTTCAATCTTGGTTTCATCAGACCAGAGAATCTTGTTTCTCATGGTCTGAGAGTTTTAGCAAATTCCAAGTGGGCTGTCATGTGCCTTTTACTGAGGAGTGGCTTCAGTCTAGCCACTCTACCATAAAGGCTTGATTGGTGGTGCTGCAGAGATGGTTTTCCTTCTGGAAGGTTCCCCCATCCCCACAGAGAAACTCTGGAGCTATGTCAGTGTGACCATCGGGTTATTGTTCACCTCCCTGACCAAGGCCCTCCTACCCTGACTGCTCAGTTTGGCTGGGCTGCCAGCTATAGGAAGAGTCTTGGTGGTGCCAAACTTCTTCCATTTAAGAATGATGAAGGCAACTGGCACCCTTCTCCAGATCTGTGCCTCGACACAATCCTGTCTCGGGGCTCTACGGACAATTCCTTCGACATGGTTTTTTCTCTGACATTCACTGTCAACTGTGGGACCTTATATAGAAAGGTGTGTGGCTTTCCAAGTCATGTCCAATCAATTGAATTTACCACAGGTGGACAATCAAGTTGTAGAAACATCTCAAGGATGATCAATGGAAACAATATGCACCTGAGCTCAATTTTGAGTCTCATACTGTAGCAAAGGTTCTGAACACTTATGTAAATAAGGTATTTCTGTTTTTGAGTTTAAATAAATTTGCCAACATTTAAAAATAATTGTTTTTGCTTTGTCATTATGAGGTATTGTGTGTAGATTGATGAGGAAATAGTTTTATTTAATCAATTTTAGAATAAGGCTGTAACGTAGCAAAATGTGGAAAAAGTCAAGATGTCTGAATAGTTTCCGAAGGCTCTGCATATGAATTATTGCATATTTAGGTGTGTGTGTGTGTGTGTGCGCGTGTGTGAGAGAGAGAGTGAGATGGTCAATGCAAAAAAACACATTCCAGAAGATAATGGTGCTTATCAAACATGACGATAAGTCTGAAAAATATCAACACACCAAGACCAAGGATTCACTGGCCTCCATCTCTACGCTGTGTCTGTGTGTGTGTGGTCTCTAAGTCAACTTTGCACGTGTTAGTACATAAAATGCAAACTATTCCAACTCTCCAGTGTAAACGATATGTTATGAGTGATAGTATCAGTGTTGTGTTTCTGACAGGCTTGCATGTGCTATTATTGAGTCTGTGATGATGGACATATGACAGAAGGTTTTTCATGGGTATCTGTGCTGGCTGCCAATTAATTTCTTGTAGTGTTTACAGTAAAAAATGTACATGCCTGTGATACACATGCACAGAGATGCGCGCACACACACACACGTTGCCCTACCCCATGTTGTCGTCCTGTCCCTGTAGGTAGTAGTTGCTGTTGTTGACCAGGTAGCTGAAGAGGCGTCCGTACAGGGCTTTAGCCAGCTGGTCTCTGTAGTGCTGTGACATCTCCACCGTGTGACGCCGTGTGATGACATCACCTGAAGGAAGCAAGAGGATAAATGCCATGGTGACCTGGGTCTGACATCCAAACGGTTACCATGGAAATAATATTTTCATCTTACAGATGGGAAGTATGTTTGTATTGTGAAGTCAGTAAATGTTTGGGAAAAAGACGAGGACAGAGGGTGAGTGATTACCTTTGAAGTATTGCACATCTGAGGTGAGGGCAGAACTAAGGTCATCAGAACACACCTGTAGCATTCCAGACACTGGAGCGAGAGAAAGGGGGGAGAGTAAGAGAGAGAGAGAGAAAAAGGGGGGTAAGAGAGAGAGAGAAAAGGGGGGGGAGTAAGAGAGAGAGAGAAAAAGGGGGGAAAGAGTAAGAGAGAGAGAGAAAAGGGGGGGGAAATAGTAAGAGAGAGAGGGAAAAGAGAAAGTGAATAAGTAAAGTGATAGAAGAACATAAAACAGAGACAGGGAGAGGGTGGAAAGTCCAAAGTTCAAGCTCAGTTCAAGCCTAAACTTCAGTCACTGACAGAGAGACAAAAACAGTTTAAAATATGACGTGTCACACTCTGACTCGTACTGATGGTGCTCGGGAAAAAACAAGGTCAAATCATAATGTCAGTGATTTTCAGGTCGGAAAGTCGGAGCTCTAGAATGATTCCAGAGTTTCCGACATGGAATTCGAAGTTGGATGACCTTAAAAAAAAATCCCAGTCGGAGCTTGTTTGTTTCAGAGTTCCCAGTTGTCTCAAACACTTTGATGTCGGAAGTCGGAGATTTTGGTGGTCCCAGTTGTTTCCCAGTTGTCTCGTAGCCTACATAATTCATTCTGACATCACTCAGCCGACATGACGAGTCGATCTCCGCTAAAACTCATCACCGCTTATATGCTGGCAGCGCTTAGTCATCCCTGACTCAGGGCATATGAACGAGCACAAAAACAGTGTGACAGGAACTCAGAATCCCAATGACCTCACGTCTCCTTGAGAGGGCCCTGTTTTGGTGTGGAAGATGACATAATTTGTCTACCCTCTGTGAGGTCAGGGTGTAGTAGTGTATGTGTGTAGTGTAGTTGTGTCTTGTAATGTAGGGAGTAATGGGTTCTCTTCTCACAATGGCAAAAGCATGAGAGGGAACAGGGGCTCACCAAACAGGTGACTATAGCAGACTGGCTGAAACACCAACAGCAAATACATTACAGAATGGTAGAGAGTCTGTGTGTGTGAGAGAGAGAGAAACAAAGAGAGTAAAATAGGTCCTCAAGGACAATCCAGAGACACTATTTGCTGACTGCTACAAAGAGGGGAACGTAAGCAACTTCATTTTCCACAAAGCCATCCCTTGGCATGGCATAGTGCTATAAGAGCACACTACCCCTATGTCAAGAAAGAGGGTATTGGCCCATGGTGGAAACTCAGAATAGTAGACATTGAGGAAATTGAAACAACCTTTGTCAACGTGTAGAAGTCTGGTGCAGGGCATCCTCATACAGTTGCAGCAGGACTTTTACGGGATCAGAGAGAAAGCACAGCAGGAAAAGCTCTCTCTCTCTCTGTGACGACTCCCCCATCCTGAGTGAGTCTGATCACACCTCTTCAAACTGTCCCGCAGACGAGGATAGTCAACCCCCATCACTGAACACAACAAGGCCCCACAACTGCACTGCTCATCCATCATTGATAGGATAAATTGACTGAGCTGGAGAGAGACATGGTTGAGCTCAGAGAGCTAGTCCACACAATCCAGACAGAACAAACTCAAAAAACAGACCAGCACAACAACATCCCTCCCAACAAGACCCGGAGGGCAGAAGATGGAGCTGTCTGGGAGAGCTGTCTGCTCTACGGACCGAGGTGAGAGAACACAGAGGCACACTGAAGGCGGAGGTGAGAAAGCTGAGTTGTGACAGAGTGTAGGAAACTCCCCCAGAGGAGCCAGTAGAACAGCCCACTTCAGACCCGGACCACAACCTCAACACCACAATGGGACAGACAACAACAGGACCCACCAACTCAACAGACCCCACCCCTTCCTAACAACCTCCCTGTCAGCTCCCCTGATAGCCCTTTTCACACGGGCACAAATGACCTGAGGGCCCAGCAGGTAAAGTGGCCACAGCACTCAAGGGAGTGATTGAAAAAGCTTATTCCACTTTCCCCAATGTACAAGTCTCCACCCTGCTACCACGAAAATACTTTCACCCTGCCATCATACAGCAGGTGAATGTGAGTATTTCACGAGACTGTGCCTCAAAACCTAATGTATACCTGGCCCAACACTCCGTCCTGGACTTGAACACCCTTTACGACCATGCAATCCCAACTTTTGCCAGGACCCTGAAGGACGTCACCCTCAACCGTAGCCCCAGCACGTCACACAGGATCAACAGAGCAACGGACAACAGACCTGCAAGATCCCCTCCTGAAGGACCTGCACCGAGAGATCCCATGCCAAGAAGACCTAAACCCAGAGCACAGGATCACCAGCCACACTCCAACCAGCTAAGACCACCCTAGGCAAACCCTGGCCACACCCCATATTGGCCCCCCCATATCAGAACTATGCCCCTTCTGCCCACCCCATTCCCCCCACCCCTGCGGCAAGGACCTCAACATGACAGGACAGGACATATGACCAGACAGTGAGCAAAGCAACAGGCCCAACCCCCCCTTTACACCCGCCCAAGCCCCATCCTGCGATCCCATCCTGAGGTATGTATTAGATGTGCAACATGCTCTGCTCACACCTACTGTGGCTAAACCACACAAAAACAACACTAGACAGTGTGAAATGCAAAGCTTTTACTATCTCTTCCTGGAATATAACAGGTCTGAGGTCATCTGCCTTTGGCCTAAAGAGCAGGAAACCAGACTTCATCAAATAAATTAGAAATACAGACATTGTCATCCTACAAGAAACATGGTATAAAGGAGATGGACCCACTGGTTTCCCTCTAGGTTACAGAGAGCTGGGAGTCCCATCCACCAAACTACCAGGTGTGAAACAGGGAAGAAACTCAGGGGGTATGCTAATGTGGTATAGAGCAGCCTTAACCCACTCTATTAAATGAGTCAAAACAGGAACATTTTACATCCGGTTAGAAATTAATAAGGAAATGATCTCAACATAGAAATATTTCCTTGTGTGTGCTACCTATATCCTCCCACTAGAAATCCCCACAATAAAATCCCCATACTTTAACGATGACAGCCTCTCCATCCTAGAGGGCGAGATCAACAATTTCCAGGCCCAGTGACATGTACTAATCTGTGGCGACCTAAATGCCAGAACTGGACAAGAACCTGACATCCTCAGCACACAGGCGGACAAACGCCCACCTGGAGGAGACAGCTTTCCCTCCCCCATATGACCGCCTAGACAAAATTATGACAACATAACCAACAAAAGCGGTTCACAACTCACGCAGCTCTGTCGGGCACTGGGTATGTACATAGTCAATGGTAGGCTTTGAGGGGACTCCTACGGTAGGTACACCTATAGCTCATCTCTTGGTAGAAGAAATGTAGACTACTTTATCACTGACCTCAACCCAGAGTCTCTTAGAGCATTTACAGTCAGTTCACTGACATCCCTACAACATAACATTCTACTTGAACAGAGCTATACTCAATCATGAGGCATAAAAACTGAAGGAACTGAATAATATTCAGAAATGCTATAGATGGAAGAAAAGTGTGGAAATCTTCCAAAAAACTATTAGGCCACAACAAATTCAATCCCTACTAGACAATTTCCTGGACAAAATGTTTCACTGTAATAGTGAAGGTGTAAACTTGGCAGTAGAAAACCTAAACAGTATATTTGACCGCTTGCCTATCAAATCTCAACATTTCAAGAAGACAACCTAAGAAAATGAGCAACAATGACAAATGATTTGATGAAGAATAAAAACCTAAGCAAGAAATTGAGAAACCTATCCAACCAAAAACATAGACCCAGAAAACCTAAGTCTATGCCGTCACTATGGTGAATCACCAAAACAATACAGAAATACCCCATGTAAAAAGAAGGAACAGCACGTCAGAAATCCACTCAATGTAATGAAAGAATCCATAGAATTGAATCTCTTCTTTGAAAATTGGAAAACTCAAAACAAACAACAATACAAAAGAGTTATCTATCCAAAACGAAGATGTATGGATAAACCACTTCCCCAATCTTTTTGACTCTATAACAAAGAACAAACAGCAATAACATATACATGATCAAATACAAATCTTAGAATCAACTATTAAAGACTACCAGAACTCATTGGATTCTCTAATTACATTGAATGAACTACAGGCCAAAAGGCCTGTGGGGAATATGGTTTCCTAAATTAAATGATAAAATATAAAGACCACAAATTCCAATTGGCTATAATTGAACTCTTTAACATCATTCTCTGGCATATTCCCAATATTTGTAACCAAGGACTGATCACCCCAATCCACAAAAGTAAAGACACATTTGACCCCAATAACTACCGTGGGATATGCGTCAACAGCAACCAACCTTGCATTATCAATAAACAGCAGACACATACATTTCCTCAGCAAAAACAATGTACCTAGCAAATGTCAAACACGCTTTTTACCAAATTTCCGTACGACAGACCATGTATTCACCCTGCACACTCTATTTGACAAACAAACAAACCAAAACAAAGGCAAAGTCTTCTCATGCTTTGTTGATTTAAAAAAAAGCTTCAGACTCAATTTGGCATGAGGCCCTGCTATGCAGATTTATAGAAAGTGGTGTTGGGGGGGAAAAAATTCAACATTATATAATCCATGTACACAAACAACAAGGGTGCAGATAAAATTGGCAAAAAACACACACATTTCTTTCCACAGGGCCAGGGAGTGAGACAGGGATGCAGCTTAAGCTCCACCCTCTTCAACATATATGTCAACGAATTGGCGAGTGCACTAGAACAGTCTGCAGCACCCGGCCTCACCCTAATAGATCCTGAAGTCAAATGTCTACTGTTTGCTGATGATCTGGTGCTTCTGTCCCCAACCAAGGAGGGCCTACAGCAGCACCTAGATCTTCTGCACAGATACTGTGAGACCTGGGCCCTGACAGTAAATCTCAGTAAGACAAAAATAATGGTGTTACAAAAAAGGTTAAATTGGCATGACCACAAATACAAATTCCATCTAGACACCGTTGACTTATAGCACACAAAAAAATGACATACCTCGGCCTAAACATCAGCACCACAAGTAATTTCAACAAAGCTGTGAACGATCTGAGAGTCAAGGCAAGAAAGGCCTTCTATGCCATCAAAAAGGAACATAAACTTCGACATACCAATTAGGATCTTGCTAAAAAATACTTGAATCAGTTATAGAACCCATTTCCCTTCACGGTTCTGAGGTCTTGGGTCCACTCACCAACCAAAAAATCACAAAATGGGGTAAACACCAAATTGAGACTCTGCATGTAGAATTCTGAAAAAAATGTCCTCTGTGTACAATGTAAAACACCAAATAATGCATACAGAGCAGAATTAGGCTGATACACGCTAATTATCAAAATCCAGAAAAGGCCGTTAAATTCTACAACCACCTAAAAGGAAGCAATTCCCAAACCTTCCATAACAAAGCTATCACCAACAAAGAAATTAACCTGGAAAAGCTAACAAGCTGTTCCTGGGGGTATGTTCACAAACGCAGAACCCACAGAGCCCCAGGACAGAAACAAGATTAGACCCCTACTTAAATCATGAGAAACCAAAAAGATAATTACTTGGCACATTCGAAAGAATTTACAAAAAAACCGAGACAACTATAATCCTATTTGGCCCGAAACAGAGAGTATACAGTGACAGAATACCTGACCACTGTGACTGATCCAATATTAAGGACATCTTTAACTATGTACAGACTCAGTGAGCATAGCCTTGCTTTTGAGAAAGGCCGCTGAAGGTAGACCTGGCTTTCAAGAGAAGACAGGCTATGTGCACACTGCCCACAACATGAGGTGGAAACTGAGCTGCACTTCCTAACCTCATGCAAAATGTAGGACCATATTAGAGACACACATTTCCCTCTGATTACACAGACTCACAAAGAATTAATAAACAAATCAAATTTTTCGCAACTCCCATATCTGTTGGGTGAAATACCACAGTGTGCCATCACAACAGCAATATTTGTGACCTGTGGCCACAAGAAAAGGGCAACCATTGAAAATACAACCTACATTTATTTTACCTTTTTCTACTTGCATATTGTTACAACACTTTATTTCACTTCTGTTTATTTTCTATTTCCCTTGGTTTGGCAATGTAAACATGTGTTTCCCATGCCAATAAAGCCCCTTAAATTGAAATTGAATAGGGAGAGAGAGAGAGTGGGAGGAGAGATAGAGAAGGGGGAGGGGAGGAGAGTGCAAGGAGGAGACTGGAGGAGACTGTAGCAAAGCTGATGTAAACAATAGGATGGATAGTGACACAATTACTACTGCGTAGCTCGACCTCCCTCCCCCTCTCTCCCCTCTCCCTCTGCTGTCAAACTGGTGTCAGTGCATAGTGTTGGCCCAGGTTGGCCCAGGTTACATGACAGGGGGATGCTGACCTCGCTCAAGCAGCTGCATGTTGGAGGGGTAGGCGGTCTCAACGTCTGTCAGTGAAATGAAGCTGAGGTCCCCAACTTGCAGCACCACTGACAGCAGCATAAACACACTGTCCATCTCCTGATGGAGAGAGAGAGAGAGAGAGAGAGAGAGAGAGAGAGAGAGAGAGAGAGAGAGAGAGAGAGAGAGAGAGAGAGAGAGAGAGAGAGAGAGAGAGATATGTGGGGTGCGGAGGGAGAAGGGGAAGGGAGAAGGAGAGAGAGAAGGTTGAGGAGAGGAGAGGTCGGGTGAGGTGGAGAGAGAATAAGGGAGTTGTTATTGTTTTTACTCATGAAGTAGTGAAATCACACATATACTCCAAACCCCTACCCCCTAGTCTCCTCCCAAAGAGTCAACTTCCATCTTTTGAGCTAAAATATGTTCTCCAAACCCCTGAATCCCCCTTTCCCCTTTCCCCTTTCCCCCTTATCCCTAAACCTCTCATCTCTCCTTATCTAACCTCTTCTCTCTCTCCGATCTCCTTATCTAACCTCTCCTTTCCCCTTTCCCATCCCCTCTTTATCTCTCCTCCCTCTGTTTCGCCTCTACTCTTCCCCCACCTCTCTCTCAATTCAATTCAATTCAATTCAATTGAATTCAAGGGGCTTTATTGGCATGGGAAACATATGTTAACATTGCCAAAGCAAGTGAAGTAGATAATATACAAAAGTGAAATAAACAATACAAATGAACAGTAAATATTACACTCACCGAAGTTCCAAAAGAACAAAGACATTACAAATGTCGTATTATGTATCTATATAGTGTTCTCTCGCTCTCTATCTTTCTCTCTGAGGACACTTACTGGTATCCCCATTACCCAACTCTGATCCCTCAACGCTCCTGGACAGTTTGCATGTGTGTGTGTTATAGGAGCTGTTATTAGTCTCTGTCTGACACTCTATGCAATGTAGAGAGTCCTACAGTAGGAGAGGAGAAGAAAGAGAGTGGGAGAGAAAGGAGTGATTGAGGTTCTTCATGAGTCATTCCCAATGAGAGCATAGGGAGGCACCGATGGGTAGTCTCTCTCTCATCCCCCCCTCTCTCCCCTTCCTTCTCCATGTCAATCGCCCCTGTCTATCTCTCTCTCAATTCAATTCAATTCAAGGGGCTTTATTGGCATGGGAAACGTGTTGACATTGCCAAAGCAAGTGAGGTAGATAATATACAAAAGTGAAATAAACAATAGAAATTAACAGTAAACATTACACATACAGAAGTTTCAAAACAATAAAGACATTACAAATGTCATATTATGTACAGTATATATAGTGTTGCAACAATATACTTCTCAGGAAGTACTCTGTCCCCCCCACCCACCTCCCTCTCCAGGTCAATCTCCCCTGTCTATCTCTCTCCCAGCAAGCACTCTTGCCCCCCATCACCCCTCCCCTCCCCCCTCCTACATTATCAGCTGCTGGCTGTGGGAGGGATTAAAAGCTGACTTTCTGGTCACTCAGTGCTGACAGATGCTGACTGCAGCCTATACATAGACTGTGTTAATGTGATGAGAACACTTATTCTGTACACACACACCAGACAAGGTAGAGCACAGTACAGTCTGTAGATATAGCTAGTATACTAACATGCAGAACCTCACACGACCATCACATGCAAGCATGCTCACAAGCAGGGTGGAAAATGTACTTTTTGGTCTACCAGCCACTGTGGCAGGTAGATAAAAAATATATATATATTTTTTTTTAATATATAAAATACAATCAAAATATTGTTTTCTCCATAATTACATCAACGTCACAACAAGGAAAAATGATAAATTGAATGAAAAATGATATATTACTTAATTTCATTTTTATGATTTTTATGATCTGCGTATTTTAACCAATGTATGTTAAAATAAATGATTTAGATCATTTAGATACAATAGTTACATTTACATTTACATTTAAGTCATTTAGCAGACGCTCTTATCCAGAGCGACTTACAAATTGGTGCATTCACCTTATGACATCCAGTGGAACAGTCACTTTACAATAGTGCATCTAAAACTTAAAGGGGGGGTGAGAGGGATTACTTATCCTATCCTAGGTATTCCTTAAAGAGGTGGGGTTTCAGGTGTCTCCGGAAGGTGGTGATTGACTCCGCTGTCCTGGCGTCGTGAGGGAGTTTGTTCCACCATTGGGGGGCCAGGGCAGCGAACAGTTTTGACTGGGCAGAGCGGGAGCTGTACTTCCTCAGTGGTAGGGAGGCGAGCAGGCCAGAGGTGGATGAACGCAGTGCCCTTGTTTGGGTGTAGGGCCTGATCAGAGCCTGGAGGTACTGAGGTGCCGTTCCCCTCACAGCTCCGTAGGCAAGCACCATGGTCTTGTAGCGGATGCGAGCTTCAACTGGAAGCCAGTGGAGAGAACGGAGGAGCGGGGTGACGTGAGAGAACTTGGGAAGGTTGAACACCAGACGGGCTGCGGCGTTCTGGATGAGTTGAAGGGGTTTAATGGCACAGGCAGGGAGCCCAGCCAACAGCGAGTTGCAGTAATCCAGACGGGAGATGACAAGTGCCTGGATTAGGACCTGCGCCGCTTCCTGTGTGAGGCAGGGTCGTACTCTGCGGATGTTGTAGAGCATGAACCTACAGGAACGGGCCACCGCCTGTAGGAACCTCAATCACTCCTTTCTCTCCCACTCTCTTTCTTCTCCTCTCCTACTAAGTTAAAACATATAAACTGTTCTACAACTGAACATCAAGAATAAACAAGTGCCTGCCCTGCCACAAAATGCTGAGTGATACGGTTTATTTATTATTATAGTTCAGGGCTCTATGCTGACATTTTTAAAAGGCTACATGAGTAGAAAGGTAGAAGCAATCTAGCGTATAAACAAACTGACGTACCTGGCAAATAAAAATAAAAGTCACACTTTAGTAGCCTTTCTTATCATTTCGATCAACTTCAATATGTGGGCTTTTATGTTCCCAATTGCTCTTTATGTTCCAACACTGCTCACAAGGGACAGTATGTGTACCCACCAGTGGAGGCTGGTGGGAGGAGCTATAGGAGGACATTTTAATGGCTAGAATGTAATAAATGGAGCGGTATCAAACACATCAAACATGTAGAAACCACATGTTGGACTCCATTCCATGAATTCCATTCAGCCAATACAATGAGCCCGTCCTCCTACAGCTCCTCACCCAGCTTCCTCTGGTACCGACTCACCCTATAGACTCATAGATATACACACAGCCATATGTGTGGCAAATGACACATGCAAACTCACGCACGCACACACACACACACACACACACACACACACACACACACACACACACACACACACACACACACACACACACACACACACACACACACACACACACACACACACACACACACACACACACACACACACACACACACACACACACACACACACACACACACACACAGTGTGTTACTGTACCAGTTTGTTGAAGCCCAGAGCTCTGAGGGCCTGTTTGATTGCAGTGAGACGGTCTTTACTCTGAGTTGAAGCTGAGGCCACAGGAGGGGAGTCTTCTGCAGGAACACCTGCACTCAGGTACCTTGAAGACACAGACAGAGACCAGTGAGAGGCAGCTATCACACTATACACAGACATGATCAACTACAGTACAGAGAAGAGCAGCAGGTAACAACACCAGAGGGAGAGTTCACACATTACAGACATACTGCACTGACTAGATATCACTGAGGGACTAAAGAAATCATATTTGACCCTGAAACAAGAAAGCATGTCAAAAGGTCATTTAAAGCATGGTGGTTGAGCAGGTATTCTCACGATGAGTTATTTGTAACCAGTCACAGCTATCTCCTGCTGAGAAAGCGAGGGAGGGAGGGGCGAGAGATGGGGTCCCCAAATGGGCTAGAGTCGGAGTGGCTTTTGATCACCCAGTCACAGCATTAAATCAGAGGCTGTAGCGTGCATACCAGGGCTCAAAACCCTCATCCAGGTCACTGGATATCAGACAGGGATGCTATCACACGCCACAACACACACGCGCACACGCACACTAACACACACACATTTTACAAACTCAGCATGAGACACCATGTCTTCCTCTTGCTAGCAGGTGACTTAGGGGGGCTTCTCACCCAGATTGAACCAGTTTCCTTCTCCAAATGTTAAAACATTTTACAAACTCAACATGAGACACCATCTCTTCCTCTTGCTAGCAGGTGACTGAGGGGGGCCTCTCACCCAGATTGAACCAGTTTCCTTCTCCAAATGTTAAAACATTTTACAAACTCAGCATATCTTCCTATATTACTGTAATTTGCATGGCCTTATTACCTGTGAGACAGGACATTGTTGAGGTACAGACTTGTGAGATAGGATGTTTTTGAGGTACAGGCCTGAGAGAGGACATTGTTGAGGTACAGGCCTGTGAGAGAGGACGTTGTTGAGATACAGACTTGTGAGAAAGGACGTTGTTGAGGTACAGACCTCTGAGGCAGGACGTTGTTGAGGTACAGACCTGTGAGACAGGACGTTGTTGAGGTACAGACCTGTGAGACAGGATGTTGTTGAGGTACAGACCTGTGAGACAGGATGTTGTTGAGGTACAGACCTCTGAGACAGGATGTTATTGAGGTACAGACCTGTGAGACAGGACGTTGTTGAGGTACAGACCTGTGAGACAGGACGTTGTTGAGGTACAGACCTGTAAGACATGACGTTGTTGAGGTACAGACCTGTGAGACAGGACGTTGTTGAGGTACAGACCTGTGAGTCTGGACGTTGTTGAGGTACAGACCTGTGAGACAGGACGTTGTTGAGGTACAGACCTGTGAGACAGGACGTTGTTGAGGTACAGACCTGTGAGACAGGACGTTGTTTAGGTACAGACCCGTGAGACAGGACATTGTTGAGGTACAGACCTGTGAGACAGGACGTTGTTGAGGTGTAGGGCACTCTTCTCTTCAGGCGACAGGCCCTCAGCCATCAGGTAGAAGATGTTGAAGTTGTGTTGCTGACGAGGCAGGTGGACCACCCGGGACTTCTCCAACATGTATGTGTATATCCGCGCTAAACACACACACACACACACACACACACACACACACACACACACACACACACACACACACACACACACACACACACACACACACACACACACACACACACACACACACACACACACACACACACACAAAATGTAATCCACATAATAACACATGCTCTGTCAATAAACTTTAAACCATATGTAACAAGTAGTAGAGGAACACACCTACTGTAAAAACACCTATATAAACCTACACACACATTGTAATCTTAACAGAGTTATCCATTAAGATACCACTCTCAAGATTCTTAAACCCAGGCCACAGATCAAATTATCGAACAAAAAACCTGTCCTTAAGTCAAATTCATCTTTCATACACAGCCATTATGTATGAGCAAATCAATGTATCTATTTCAATGTGGTTCTGTAGGAATGACAGAGATTGAAGCCTGACAGGTTTACTCATAGAGTTATACTGCCCCCTGTTGGCCATACATCAAACTGCCTTTTAATTATAAAGAGTACATTGACAGCATGGGCACAGAAAAGAACAATGAGACAGATATTTCATCAGATGTATAAATGTGAATCATCCGCTTGGCGTTTCCACAATACTAAATATGGTAATATGATAGTGAGCGGAAGCCCAGTAACCGGCAGTGGGAGAAGATGGAAGGAGATTGATTTTGGCCAAAATTGTGTTCATTTTGTCTTTGATTAAATATTTGATCTCGATACAGTTTCCTGTTCCCAAAACTGGAATCAATTACAACGTTTGTAGATTGTAAAAAATCACATAATTTTGAAGGAGTGCAAAGGTGAATTGAGTTATTGCACAAGCACACATCACTGAGTAGGCGTTCCCTAACAGAAACATGCATGTGTATGTTAGAACGGACCAATAGGATCTCACCAGCTCATGCTGGGCTGTGCCCACCTCCTTGCTTGTTCTGCCCACTATGACTCACTTGTTCCCATTGGAAATGACAGGCTGTGGTCTATCTTGGTTTAGTTATAATGTGATTTTCCATGAGGGTGTAGTTAGTGGTGTATTAATCTGAGTAGACATTGAGTAGTGTAGTTAGTAAGTCCCTTTGTTAGTTATAGAACAACCCCCTGAGTAAAGTTGTAGTAGTCTGTACCTCTGAGTAGTGTCTTTCTCTTGTCACAGTACTGCAGGCTGAGTAGTTTGATGACGCGACTGGAGTTGTCATTCATGGGAGTCTTGGCATGACCAAACGCCTCCAGGATACAGTTCACCTACAAGCCACCACATAATATATAGAGAGACAGTGTTATATACTGTACAATACAACCATCAATATATCCACTGTCACTTTCTGGGTTGGACATATTCATAATTATTTTTAGAGAATACATTTTTATACAGCTAAGACATGCATTGGTGATGGCATGTTCATAGATACACAATTGTGTTAATGTGAACTAATATACCTCGGTAATTTGATTCACTGAAGTTTTCTGAAGCAGGTGCGTGAGAGTGAATTACCGCCTGCCGCAATGACTTCTGACTGTCGCAATACAACTTCTCTCCACCAGGGGACAACATATCCCCACTGACTGATTTTCACACTCACCTGTCCCTCTGTGCTCTCTAAGTGTTGACCCAGATATGTTATCTCGCACCAACCCATGACTTCATCTCTGTAGATACAGTTCCACTATAGCCAAGCAAGAGCTTTTCTCGCCTCCCTGTTCAACAATGATGTGTACCTCTGAGTTGTTAAGGTCATAACAGAAAGACTAATGAAAAAGTGTTTGGTTTGTAATAAGGAGCACTGCTAGGACTATCAAATAGCAAGAAAGTGTTCATCTTCAGTCATTCAGTGTAATAATACTCCCCTAGCATGCTAGACAACAAGAAAACCATTAGAATTCTGACAAAATGTCGATGTAAGGTTGAATGCACTGACAGTAGTCCTTGCTCTTACTAAAGGGCTCATCTAATCCACTGCTTCCAGACAAGACTGGTTTAATACAGTGTCATTGCAATTGATCACTTCATATAAAACTTTCTCACACAATGTCCTAATCATAATGGCTTTTCATATAATGGTCATTTCCTGTCCCATTGTACTCTATGTTCTCCTTCAATGGGTCTCACCAGTATGCTTTGAATCCGCGGCCAGAAACGATCGCTGAGCACCTCTCACTGTCCAAGGTGAGAGGAGTAATAAGAGAATCGACGGCATTTAGATGCTATGGCTTCCTCTCTGGGACAAATGGGCCAATCACAAACACAATGGGCTTGTGTCATCATACAGAACCTAGCGATGGCTATCAAGGAAATAAAAGGACCTGTACCAACCCAGGGGTTTTGATGTAAAGGCCAGCGTGCTAACACAGATCATTTGGTCCGTGAATCCATATCTCAAATCACTACACCACAGGGACTCTGTAACAGTGGACTGAACACCCACTGAGCTAGTCTGTCTGTCATGTTCTATTCAACTTCCATTGTCCTCCAAGAGTGGATTCATATTTTTAAGACAACCAGGGCCAGAGTAAACCAGACTCACTTGATTCATCCTGGGCTCAAGAGAGAAGCCTTTGGGGCTGGACCTCACTGCCAGGTGTCTCACTATGTGTTTACAAGCCTCTGTCTTCCCAGAACCACTCTCCCCACTGCAGAAAGAGAGAGAAACACAGAGAGATAGAGAGGTAGAGAGAGAGGCTTGTTAATGTAGTAAGGGTGATTAGACATACGTAGCAACAAAAAAAAGGACAGATGTGTGTGGCTGTCGGTGTCCATGCAAGGGTGTGAATATCTGTGTCTGTGAGTGTATCCATGTGTGTCAACATTGTGAATGGTCTCAGGTGAATGGGTGTGTTGTGTGGCGTGAGTCATCTGGGTGTAGCCCAGGCTCCTATCTGTCACATCCGTCAAACTCCTCCACCCGCCTGACATCACTCCTCTGGGGTACCATTTCTCTTTCTCACCCCCCCCCATCCCATTCACAATCTTGCATCTAGTCATTACAATGGTATTGTTTATCAAGTGGACACTATCATAACAACCTAGCCTATGGTGATAATGCAGGTGCTCTGTGACTTTTTAGAAACATTTGGTAATTCATTTTCTTTCTTTATTCTAGTGAAGGCTACTGAAAGTGAAGTCCTATGGACGTTTCTTTGGGTTAGTGGAGATGGCAAGTGGAGCTCGTGGTCATATGTACTCTTCATCTAGTTGCTCCTCTAGCATCCACCCACTGGGCATCTCACTGAGGTCATTCAGGTTAGGTTGATCCACCTACCTGGCAACTCATTGAGGTCCTTCAGGTTAGGTTGATCCAGCCACCTGGCATCTCATTGAGGTCCTTCAGGTTAGGTTGTTCCACCCACTGGGCATCTCACTGAGGTCATTCAGGTTAGATTGATGCATCTCACTGAGGTCATTCAGGTTAGGTTGATCCACCCACCTGGCATCTCACTGAGGTCATTCAGGTTAGGTTGATCCAGCCACCTGGCATCTCATTGAGGTCCTTCAGGTTAGGTTGATCCATCCATTGGGCATCTCACTGAGGTCATTCAGGTTAGGTTGATGCACCCACCTGGCATCTCACTGAGGTCATTCAGGTTAGGTTGATCCATCCACTTGGGCATCTCACTGAGGTCATTCAGGTTAGGTTGATGCACCCACCTGGCATCTCACTGAGGTCATTCAGGTTAGGTTGATCCAGCCACCTGGCATCTCACTGAGGTCATTCAGGTTAGGTTGTTCCAGCCTCCTGGCATCTCATTGAGGTCCTTCAGGTTAGGTTGTTCCAGCCTCCTGGCATCTCATTGCGGTCATTCAGGTTAGGTTGATCCACCCACCTGGCATCTCATTGAGGTCATTCAGGTTAGGTTGATCCACCCACCTGGCATCTCATTGAGGTCCTTCAGGTTAGGTTGATCCAGCCACCTGGCAACTCATTGAGGTCCTTCAGGTTAGGTTGATCCACCCACCTGGCATCTCTTTGAGGTCCTTCAGGTTAGGTTGTTCCAGCCACCTGGCATCTCATTGCGGTCATTCAGGTTAGGTTGATCTACCTACCTGGCATCTCATTGAGGTCCTTCAGGTTAGGTTGATCCACCCACCTGGCATCTCACTGAGGTCATTCAGGTTAGATTGATGCATCTCACTGAGGTCATTCAGGTTAGGTTAATCCATCCACCTGGCAACTCATTGAGGTCATTCAGGTTAGGTTGATCCACCCACCTGGCATCTCATTGAGGTCCTTCAGGTTAGGTTGATCCACCCACTTGGCATCTCACTGAGGTCATTCGGGTTAGGTTGACTGTGGTGAACTACACTCATCTGCTCCGTGGGGGACTTAACCTAACAGTTGGACATACTGTAAGATCTGTCTAACTACACAACATGGACACACACACACACACACACACACACACACACACACACACACACACACACACACACACACACACACACACACACACACACACACACACACACACACACACACACACACACACACACACACACACACACACACACACACACACACACACACACACACACACACGCAGAGCAGAGGCCAGCTACGTTACACAGATGGCAGATGGCTTTAGGAGGTAATTTAAGCCCCAACTAACGACAGCACTGTGTGTATTTGTGTGTGTGTGTGTGTGTGTGTGTTTGTGTGTGTGATTTTGTCCTCTTATTAATGACCCTGCTGAGAGTATGAACACAGCAGTTTACCTCTCTTTTCATTTACAGAGCCCTATTAGAATTTAAGGGTGTTTTGTGCTTCTGAGCATGTGCCCATACCCTGGCCTTCAGGGATCATGTGTACTGAATGTATATGATTGTGTAGGTGTGTGTACCCTGCCCTTGAGGCACCTAACATTTTGACTGCCTCCAGCCCAGTGGAGCATGGAAGACTGCAAATGAGGTGTGTGTGATGAATAGCCAATGGCCGAAATGCATTAACTTGCTGCCAGATCCGTTGCGACTCAGCATGAACGTTGGTGGAGAGCCGTAACGGGTTTAATTGCAATCAGGAAGCTGCCTCCATCCAGCCAGGCCCCTGAAGCCATTCATTTTTTCTGTGATCGTTTAACAGGTCTGGGCCGAGACTAAGGCTCATTAATCTCTCTGGGAGCATTTAACTGACCTGCTGGGGTAGGTTTGAACAAACTGGGCAGTGGTCCTCACTTCACCATTCACCTACTCTAAATCATTTACTGATGCTGAGTTAACAATCTACATTTCCATTTTAGTCATTTAGCAGATGCTCTTATCCAGAGCGACTTACAATTAGTGCATTCATCTAGATGCTACAACATACAACAACATATCACAATCATAATAACTACATTTTCCCTCAACAAAGTATTTATCAGCAAAATCACTGCTAGTGGGAAAAGAGGAGGGGGGTGTGTGAAAATGATTTAAGATACTCTTCAAAGAGGGGGAGGGTGAAAATTAAGGAGCGTGAAAATTATTTCAGATAATCTTCAAAGGGGGAGAGGGTGAAAATGATTTAAGAAACTCTTCAAATGGGGGGGGGGGAAATTATTTAAGAAACCCTTCAAATGGGGTGGAGGGGGAAATTATTTAAGAAACTCTTCAAATGGGGGGAGGGGGAAATTATTTAAGAAACTCTTCAAATGGGGGTGGAGGGGGAAAATGATTTAAGATACTCTTCAAAGACAGGGAGGGGGGGTTATTTAAGATATTCTTCAAAGAGGGGGGAGGGGAAATTATTTAAGATACTCTTCAAAGACGGGGGAGGGGGAAATTATTTAAGATATTCTTCAAAGAGGAGGGGGGAAATTATTTAAGATACTCTTCAAAGAGGGGGAGGGGGAAATTATTTAAGATACTCTTCAAAGACAGAGGAGGGGGAAAGGATTTAAGATACTCTTCAAAGACGGGGGGAGGGGGAAATTATTTAAGATACTCTTCAAAGACTGGGGGGGGAAATTATTTAAGGGGGGAGGAAATTATTTAAGATACTCTTCAAAGACGGGGGAGGGGGAAATTATTTAAGATACTCTTCAAAGACGGGGGAGGGGGAAATTATTTAAGATACTCTTCAAAGACGGGGAGGGGGAAATTATTTAAGATACTCTTCAAAGACGGGGAGGGGGAAATTATTTAAGATACTCTTCAAAGACGGGGGAGGGGGAAATTATTTAAGATACTCTTCAAAGACGGGGGGGGGAAATTATTTAAGATACTCTTCAAAGACGGGGGAGGGGGAAATTATTTAAGATACTCTTCAAAGACGGGGGAGGGGGAAATTATTTAAGATACTCTTCAAAGACGGGGAGGGGGGAAATTATTTAAGATACTCTTCAAAGACGGGGGAGGGGGAAATTATTTAAGATACTCTTCAAAGACGGGGAGGGGGAAATTATTTAAGATACTCTTCAAAGACGGGGAGGGGGAAATTATTTAAGATACTCTTCAAAGACAGGGGGAGGGGGAAATTATTTAAGATACTCTTCAAAGACGGGGGAGGGGGGAAATTATTTAAGATACTCTTCAAAGACGGGGGGAGGGGGAAATTATTTAAGATACTCTTCAAAGACGGGGGAGGGGGAAATTACTCTTTCAAAGACGGGGGAGGGAAATTATTTAAGATACTCTTCAAAGACGGGGGAGGGGGAAATTATTTAAGATACTCTTCAAAGACAGGGGAGGGGGAAATTATTTAAGATACTCTTCAAAGACGGGGAGGGGGAAATTATTTAAGATACTCTTCAAAGACGGGGGAAGGGGGAAATTATTTAAGATACTCTTCAAAGACTGGGGAGGGGGAAATTATTTAAGATACTCTTCAAAGACGGGGGGGGAAATTATTTAAGATACTCTTCAAAGACGGGGGAGGGGGGAAATTATTTAAGATACTCTTCAAAGACTGGGGAGGGGGAGGCCATATTGGCATGTATATTGGCATACTCACAGAAGCCATATTGGCATGTGTTTAGTGAGTGTGTGTGTTTGTGTGTGTGTATGTGTGTGCACATTTGTGCATCCATTTGAATGTGTGTGTTTTTTCTCTTTCTGTGTTTGCGTGTACCTGAGGATGAAGCATTGCGGGCGTCGCTCCTGCAGCATCATGTGGTAGGCCCTCTCTGCTGAGGAGAAGATGTGAGGAGGCAGTGAGGAGCACAGACGCCCTGAAGAACTCAGATACAACTGACTCACCTGACAGAGAGAGAGAGCGTGAGAGACAGAGAAACAGGGATAGAGAGACCACATAAGTGTCATAATCCTTAACAGTTACATAGAGAGAATAGTTACAGCCCATTCTTACATGACACACTGACATGCACGCACACACCCGCACGCATGTACGCACACACCACTTGGTTTCATCCTTACACAGATCTAACCTGCGTATACTTTTACAAGTGTGTGTCAGAGGAGACTGGTGGGAGGAGCTATAGGAGGAAGGGCTCAATGAAATGGCTGGAACGCAGTCAAATATGTGGTTTCCATAAGTTTGTGTTTGATACCGTTCCATTCCAGGAGCCCGTCCTCCTATAGCTCCTCCCACCAGCCTCCTCTGGTGTGTGCGGAACACAGCACTCTGACAAAGTGTGGCTTACAACTCACCAGACCTGCACTATGGCCACGTAAACCAACAGTCAGAAACAGACGGAGCAATTAGTGGTTAGTTGAAACGGTGGCGTTGAGGTGGCGTTTTAAAAGGCAGTGTTTCAAAGACTGTTTCATGCTGCTAGTCTACTACTGTTAAGCTTATCTATTCTCATAGGCTGCACTGTAGAAATATAAAACAGTAGTACACATTGTGTGCCTTGCCTCGGCCTATACCACTGACTAAACACATTGATTTAGCAGAACATCAAACAGACTAATAGCTGAATGCTGACACTGGGCTGGACTGTGTCCGACTGACTGACTGCCACTTAGATCAGACGGGCATGGAGGCAATGGTGAGATTGGTTGTACACAGCAGGGAAGGATGGGGGAGAGAGAAAAGGGATGGAGAAAGAGTGGGAGAAAGGGAGGAAGAGAGGGAAGGGAGGGGCAGGAGCAGGAGCAGAGATAGCTTTGTCTGACTATTGGAGGACATCTGAAGGACAGAGCAGCGGAGTTTGAGTTTGTGTAAAATACATACAGAGAGAGGAAAAGCAGAGAAGGAGGGGATGGGCAATGGAAAAAAGAGAAAATACACACATATGCCACCCTGTCACTTGGTTGCCATACAGAGAACACACACACCTACATGTTGCCCTGAAGCCTTACATAACAGCCATTAAATCCTCCCCCACACCTAGTGTATTATATTTCAAGGGTTTCTGTGGCACTAATCATGTACAGTACAGCGTGGCTTCTCTCCACTCCTGTGCTAGCCTGAGACACATCAAACACTACATACAATGCCCACAAGCTCCCTATCCCAACCCAAGCCAAGCCCCACAAACCCAACCCCTAAACAAACATTCCCCAGTCCAGCAAGCCCCAAAAATCCAGCTCCAAATATCACACCACTCTGCCCAGCCCTTGCCACAGTACCAAACTCATCCTCTGATCCCTTTCTCAAGCCAGACTCAATCAAGCCCCAGGCAGTCCCCAACCCCAAACGTCTGCCCCATCACCGAGCAGATGTGAGTGGGATTGGAGGGGAGGAGAGGAAGGGGGTTGTTTTTGGTGGAAAGGGTAGACAGACATCAGAGGGTAACAGCCTGTTAGCAGCAGCTCACACATGTTGTGACATATGTCTCTCTCACTCTCTCAGGTGGAGTGTGCGTGCGAGGCTTGGGTGTGTGTTAAATTCTGCCAGATTTGAGGTACAGATATGGGGGGAGCGATGGAACTGCCAGGGAAGTCAGGCATCTGTCCGAAACCAAGCTAGGGGTACCCCACCCCCTCCACACACACACCTCCTAAACCCCCGTTTCATGGGCAAACTCTAAGCTGCCATTAGGGCAGTGGGCTGAGTGATGATTGTCATCTTGTCATATTGTATTTCTTCAGACAGTGAGCACAGATTGTCCCACTGATGTGACTATTCAGCTGTCATTGCTATTGTAGACACACAAGGCATGGTATGGCAAATGCACCACATGTGAGGTACGGCAAACATAGCCTACTATAGGTTAAACCTGTGTCAGAAATAACTAAGAGGGCTTACATGTGTACTTTATGTTAAGATTGAAAGAGACATGTTTCTGTCAGCGTTACGTAAATGCACCTCTGATACAGGAAGATGTTTATGCATTACATAAATGCCTGTCTAGGCTACGGCCCAGCAGATATACAGTGTGTGTGTGTGTGTGTGTGTGTGTGTGTGTGTGTGTGTGTGTGTGTGTGTGTGTGTGTGTGTGTGTGTGTGTGTGTGTGTGTGTGTGTGTGTGTGTGTGTGTGTGTGTGTGTGTGTGTGTGTGTGTGTGTGTGTGTGTGTGTGTTTTTCTGAACTGGATCTCTCCCTGGCCTAGCTAGTGTATAGTGCAGAGTCAGCCCGCCACTGTATATCACTGACAGGAAGACACTACATTATTAATGGACCACATCAAGGCCCACTTCATCCATTCATAATAAACTAATTATACACACAACAGGAAACTCAATACACACACACACACACACCACATACTGTTAACATATTCTCTGTGTTATATTGACAAGATACATTATAGAGTATATACAAATACAAAACATAAAGATACACCCTAGCTAGAGGAAAATAAAGACAAAATGTATGTGTTTGTGTCAGCCTAACCACTAGAAACAGATGTTAATTTGGGATGTTTGAAAAGGTCCTGATAATGTCGTAGGCACAATTATTGGTATTATTTTATTTAAATCACTGCACTGGGCACAAACTCATGATGCTCGGACTTGAAGCACACTGCTTTGACTGCTCATACTGTGCTATGGCATTTTTCGAAGCTCCAGCAAATATTGAGAATACTTGATGATACTTAATGGTATGAGGTCAGTTGATTTGCAGAGCCCTCCCCAAACCATCGCCCTAACCTTAACCACTAGGAATGAATGCCTGTGAAACTGTTAACCTTTGAGTTGTTTCTGTTCTAACCCTGTAACCACGTGGAATTAAACCTGTAACCATGCGGAATTAATACATAAAAAATAGACGTTCATCCATAATACAGTGGTTTGCGAAAGTATTCATCCCCCTTGGCATTTTTCCTATTTTGTTGGTTTGTAATAATTTGATTTACACAACATGCCTACCACTTTGAAGAGGAAAAATATTTTTTCTTGTGAAACAAACAAGAAATAAGACAAAAAAACCCAGAAAACTTGAGTGTGCTATACACCCCCCCAAAGTCAATCATTTGTAGAGCCACCTTTTGCAACAATTACAGCTGCAAGTCTCTTGGGGTATGTCTCTATAAGCTTGGCACATCTAGCCACTGGGATTTTTGCCCATTCTTCAAGGCAAAACTGCTCCATTTTCAAGTTGGATGGGTTCCGCTGGTGTACAGCAATCTAAGTTATACCACAGATTCTCAATTGGTCTGGGCTTTGACTACGCCATTCCAAGACATTTAAATGTTTCCCCTTAAACCACTCGAGTGTTGCTTTAGCAGTATGCTTAGGGATCATTGTCGTGCTGGAAGGTGAACTTCTGTTACAGTCTCAAATCTCTGGAAGACTGAAACAGGTTTCCCTCAAGTCCCTGTATTTAGCGCCATCCATCATTCCTTCAATTCAGACCAGTTTCTCAGTCCCTACCGATGAAAGATATTCCCACAGCATGATCCTGCCACCCCCATGGATGGTGTTCTCGGGGTGATGCGAAGTGTTGGGTTTGTGCCAGACATAACATTTTCCTTGAAGGCCAAAAAGCTCAATTTTAGTCTCATCTGACCATAGTACCTTCTTCTATATGTTTGGGGAGTCTCCCACATGCCTTTTGGCGAACACCAAACATGTTTGCTTATTTTTTCTTTAAGCAATGGCATTTTTCTGGCCCCTCTTCCATAAAGGCCAGCACTGTGGAGTGTATGGCTTAAAGTGGTCCTATGGACAGTCTCTTTGTTGCCTCTCTGATTAATGCCCTCCTTGCCTGGTTCATGAGTTTTGGTGGGCGGCCCTCTCTAGGCAGGTTTGTTGTGGTGCCATATTCTTTCCATGTTTTAATAATGGATTTAATGGTGCTCTGTGGGATGTTCAAAGTTTCTGATATTTTTTTTACAACCCAACCCTTATCTGTACTTCTCCAGAACTTTGTCCCTGACCTGTTTGGAGATCTCCTTGGTCTTCATGTTGCCACTTGCTTGGTTGTGCCCCTTGATTACTGTTGTTACAGACTCTGGGGCCTTTCAGAACAAGTGTATATATACTGAGATCATGTGACACTTATATTGCACACAGGAAGACTTATGTAATGATGTGATTTCTGAAGGTAATTGGTTGCACCAGATCTTATTTAGGGAATTCATAGCAATGAGGTTGAATACATACGCAAGAACAAACTTTTACATTTGACATTTTTTGTAATTTCTTGAAACAATTTATTTTTTAAATTTCACTTCACCAATTTGGACTATTTTCTGTATGTCCATTACATGAAATCCAAATAAAAATATATTTAAATTACAGGTTGTAATGCAACAAAATAGAAAAACGCCAAGGGGGATGAATACGTTTGCAAGGCACTGAATGTCAAATGTTGAAGGGACACTATGAGATCTTGTTGGTTACTGTATAGTGTGTACTCACCAGTGAAGAGTAAATGGGGAGCTCTTTGTTAGGATTGACCAGGAGGAGAATGTGCCCGATGTAGGTCTGAAAAAAATAACTTGCATTACTTCTTTAACCAAAGAGACATACAGTGAGTGAAATGCATCTCGTTAATAAAATAATGGATTATTACAGTTGAAATACTGTAATATCAGGGGTATACATCTCATCCTGATCTATTGGCGTTGAGGCATCTTGTCTTGACCTGAAGCATGGTCAAATTACCAGCCACTAAACTCCTGGGGTAAACACAGAAGCTCACATAGAGCCATACCGTCTTAATTGTTGAAGCACAAAGCCCCATCCCTTTCATGGAGCCTGAAGGTCAACTTAGCACTAACTAAATCCCTTCCCCAAACACAACGAGGGATGGGAGAGGCCTGTGTCAGCACTAATGCTTTGGCAAACATGACAACAAACACCATTATGAGAATAACAAAACTCTTCACAAAAGTATTCTCCCGCGCTGCCACAGTGTTGGATATGCTCATTCCCAGATACACGCTCCTGGGGCATGCGTACACCTTGGCGAACAAGGAAGTGTGATAGAGGTAAGAAAGGCTTTTCTAATGATAACTAAAATTACTAAAACATAGTCAACAATATTACTGTAATGAGCTTCAGGGGTTCAGGGGATATGGCTGAGACATGTGAATAGAATATGTTGCCAAATAGTGGTCTGCTCAGACATGAGACCCTGTCAACGTTTGAAAAAGAAATATATGCAATCAACTTGACATTTAACGGCAACTAACGCTGCAAATCACTTAAAAAACATTACCACCAAAACCCCTTTTAATAAACAGAAATAGCAAAAACTGCATGGGGATAGAGAGGTATTCTTATTCTATTTCAATAGCTATTCCTTCTTCCAACGCACAGACCCTGAGGCTGTTTAGATAGGCTACTAACTGCCAAAATCCCTTCCTCTGACTGAGACATACAGTAAACCCTAACCCTTACAGCTACTACTGTACAGTTACAAGCTGCTAGCCCTACCTCCCACACAAATACCCTGAGGTTGGCTAATTGCTAAACGCTAACCCTCTGTCCCCTAGGAGTGCCCTGCTGGGGTTGGATAGGACGTGTTATCACTAAAACGCTAACATGCTGCTTTGCCTATCCTCAGGCCTGGGCTGAAGGTTAATGAGTTTCAAAGTTACCCACACACACTGTTCTAAGGTCAGTTTTGCATTTTAACCCCTAATGGCAGGATTACATTATTCTAGATCTGTGTCAGAGGGTAACTTTAACGCAAAGCAAGTCAACTGTGACCCTTACACTTAATTACATGCTCTCAATCTCGTATAGTAGCATCAAGAACAAACTGAAATTCCACTCCCTCACAACCACCATCAAAACCTCCCAACTGTCATCCATCCCTCCCACAACCCTCTCCAATCCCTGGGCTTGGCTGTGTACCATCCCTCCATCCCAGCACAAAGCAGCAGGCTGGAGCCCAGTCATCAAAGTCCCAGTCTCTGACCACCCTGCTGGGGAGCATATGGAACATTACAATGGCTTTGTCCTCCCTCTCCTCCATCTCTTCCCTCTCTCCATGGTTTCCTCTCTCTCTCCCTCCTCTACCTCATGCTCCTCTCTCATCCGCCTCCTCTCTCCATGCTCTCTTCCTCCTCCTCCTCCTCCTCCTCCTCCTCCTCCTCCTCCTCCTCCTCCTCCTCCTCCTCCTCCTCCTCCTCCTCCTCCTCCTCCTCCTCCTCCTCCTCCTCCTCCTCCTCCTCCTCCACCTCCTCCTCCTCCTCACCCAATATCCTTATCTTTTCCCATCATCTCTTTCTTCCTTTCCCTTCTCCTCATCTCATTCTATCCCCCTCTTCTCTGTCCTCTCTCAATCTACCTCCTCCTCTCTTACCTCCCCTCCATACCTAACCAGCCAGTCTCTCCTCCATCTGTAGTTCAGTAACAACAGGCTATTGAAGCCTCTTCACACACAATGATGAGAATAACCAGGCTGTTCCACATTGATCTGGCTCCTGTCTTTAAACAGCACAGTCTCTCATGCTGAGCTATAGACCAGACAATAGACTCAGGGAGATTGGGACAATGAAAGGTGGTTAAAATGACCAAAAGCCGAAAGGAAAAGCAGTGTACAGTATTTCTTATAAATGCAGTCATGGATTTCTTCCATCGAACCAAACCAGCATTGATTCTCCAACATAGGAAATGTCTACTTTGTGTATGTGTGTGTCTGTGTGAATTTGTGCATTAATGTGGGTGTCTGTGTATCCGTGCATGTACATGTGGCTCTTAGTAGTTACTGTATATTCATCCCCCCAGCCATGGCTCAAAGTCCCTGGGCAGCAGACAGTGAGTCTCCTGGGCCACCTTCCAGACACCAGGCCCTGGCCAGAGCTCACACAAATCCATCACACAACAGCCACTATCCCAGAACAGAGAGATGAGAGGGGGTTGGAAGACTGACTCAAAGAACGTACCACCCCTACAACTCACACTAGCACAGTTACCATTGCCTGGCCTGGCAACAGAGAGACCAAAAACAGGACTCCCTCCCCTGTCCCAGCCATTGCCAAAAACACCCATCTCTGTCACTGGCCTGCTGGGCTGGAGGGTGCTGGTTCGCCTCCCCAGCTCTGAATCTGGGCAGAGTCAAGGGGAAAGACTGCCCATTGTCCAAGCTGACATCTCATACATCACTCCAATTGTATGTCAGTGTGTGTGTGTGTGTGTGTGTGTGTGTGTGTGTGTGTGTGTGTGTGTGTGTGTGTGTGTGTGTGTGTGTGTGTGTGTGTGTGTGTGTGTGTGTGTGTGTGTGTGTGTGTGTGTGTGTGTGTGTGTGTGTGTGTGTGTGTGTGTGTGTGTGTGTGTGTGTGTGTGACTGTTTGTGTGTGTGTATGTTTGTGTGCATGTTTGTGTGTGTGTTCTACCTACATAAATCTGGTCATTGCCAAAGCGTTTCTGCATCTCGTAGAGCAGGCTGCTGTTTGTGAGTTCACTGAGAGACGCAAGGTCATCATTAGGTGCTGGAGGCATCAGCTTCACCTGCAACACAACACCGCACAGGTTACCCATAGCAACCACACATGGATTTGGTGCATGTGCACACTTTTTCATACTGTACATGTAAACGTTTCTGTAGTAGAGATGTGAAGTATATAGCAGTAGTGCACATATTGAGTGTACACTTAGATGTAGTGCAGATATTGATTGTACTTGCCTGCTCTAGTTTGCTGTAGGGTCCTGTAGGTCCGTCCAGACCGTTGTCCAGTGAGGGTTGTCTGCTCAGCCCCCCTCCCACCTCACTGAACATGGCACACCTCTCCAACAGACTGTCCCTCTTAGAGAGGGACATGGACAGGGGGGTTCTACAGGGTAGGAGTGGGGGTAAAAGGATTACTACGGGTATCATTTGCTTTTGAATACTGATATCGAAACACACTTGAACTATAATTAATGCATAATATAGATAAGTGAGGTCATTTGATCATTTGATGAGTTGATAAAAACTCACAGGTTCTTGACGAGGATGGTGTGGTCGTGTGCGCCTCCATCGTAGCGCTCGTCTGAAGGGGGCGGGGGGACAGAGGGGTCCTTCAGTCTCTCTACCCAGCATTCCTCTGCTCTCAACAGCATAGCCATGATGGCGTCAGATGCTGCTATGCCTGGAACCAGGACAGAGAGCAAAGGGGATTCATTTAAGAGAGTAACCACTAAGAGTTAACAATGAGAAAGACTGTTTTCACCTCTCTGTCAGACTGTTACAGATGTATTACTTGGTAAGCATTATAAACCGGGTAGTTTGGGTCCTATATGCTAATTGGCTGAAACATTTTAGCCATGTATATCAGACAACAATATACCACATGTATGACGCAAAAATACTTGTTTATTGTTCAATTAATGTTGGTAATCAGTTTATAACAGCAATAAGGCACATCAGAGGTTTATGGTATTTAAACTTGCTTAAAGAAGCAGTCGGGGATCTTAAAATAAGAACTTCCAAATTCATAACATATTGTACAAATTTGAATTTGTAACATTTCATACAAATTGCACCAAACGTAGTACAGAATTACCAGGGACTCGTTTTGGCTGGTGAACACTACTTTCAAAATGGCTGGTTGAAATGATACATCATTTCTGGAGCATCACTTTATAGTGGTCAAAAGACATTTACGTCACTGATGGTTACTTTCAGTACTTTCAATCATATCTAGCTTGCAAACATGTGGACTGTTGCGTAGACATTGACTTTGAACACCAGCCAGTCAACGAGACACACAAAATGTCCTCCAAGATCAATAAGCTGAACATTAACGACGAGTAATATAGACGTACCATCCAAAGCTCTGAATCATTCCAGGCTAATTCACTAAGGGCCTTGTCTTTACCCACTGACCCCACCCCACATCCATATGGATGTGCCTGTGCAGAGTGCAAAGCCCATGGAGGACCTATCCATCTGAGCTTCAGAGACAGGGGGAGTTAAGATACCCTCAGTCCTTAATGAGGTCTAAAAGGGCACAGGGGAGGAGTACTGCTACTGTATATCTCCTCTTTTATTTCATAGAGAGTGACAACCCCCTAGACACCCATATCTCCCCCCTCTCGCTCACACACACACACACACACACACACACACACACACACACACACACACACACACACACACACACACACACACACACACACACACACACACACACACACACACACACACACACACACGTTGCGGGTGGGGGTGCTTTAAGTGAGAAATATGTGATTCTCTCTGTCTCCCTGTGTTGTCACATCTATCCCTGAGTTAAGCCTACATGTTAGAATGGACTATAGATTACTGCTAGAGAGTCTGTGTTGTGATTACACCAGGGGATGGCATGGAGAAAGGAGGGGGCCGCAATAGGCCTAAAGTATCTCACACTATGATGGGGAGGTTGGTATGGAGAACATGAGTCTCTCTCCTCTGCTTCCATAATTGAGGTCAACTGATGTTCAATGCTTGAGACAGTCTTTACATTACACACTACAATTGCAAAGTTTCATTCAGCATTCTCTGTGGGTTTCATTGCTGTTGCATTTCTGCTAACACATGTGGTTGCTAAGAAGCAGCTCTTGTAGAATGTTGTCCATAGTAAGGACTGGAATGATACCAGTATTGCGATGCACGTTAGTATCGTGGTGGCAAGGAAACAGAACATCAAGCGGATTTCACTTCTTCAGGAAAATAGCCCTAATGTTGGAAACAAATATCATTTATTTATATTCCAAGCACACAATATTTTATGTACAGCAGGTTTTTGAGTCCGGTCTGCTTTGTGTTTTCTTTTTTTGCCATATAAAAATGATTGCGATAATGGTATCGTCACAGACCTAGTCCATAGCAGCTCAAAGAACAAAGTCTACTTTCCCTGAGGAGTTTTATATGTGTTGTTCAGCTAGGGAGCCCAGGGCTATAGACAGGTAAGACATAACATCAGTATCAGCAGGAGAGTGTCTGTTAATACATCTCTGTAGACAGAGAAAATAGAACCCACATGAGCTCTAGTGTCTGTGTGTTATCGCAAACAGCGACAAGGAGCAACAGTCTCTCAACTCCTCACACACACACACACACACACACACACACACACACACACACACACACACACACACACACACACACACACACACACACACACACACACACACACACACACACACACACACACACACACACACACACACACACACACACACACACACACACACACACACGGCACACACACTCCTGCATACACACACACTTAGATTAATTGAGAAGGAATCATGTTAGTGTGGTCATACTCTGATAGTCTCTTCTGCTTCTATACATAAATGACAGATAATGCACTTGAGTAATGATATTCTACCTTCATACACATGATGGAATGAATCAAATTAGTTCTGATGATGAATTCTGAAAACTTCTATTCTCTCAGTGTGTGTGCGTGTTTGTGTGTCCAGAGAAAGATTCAGGTAGAGTAAGTGTTAATTCTATGTTTTGTTAATGGATGAGCTTGTCCTCATGGGGCAATAACATACAGCGTCTTCGGAAATTATTCAGACCCCTTGACTTTTACCACATTTTGGTACGTTACAGTCTTGTTCTAAAATTGATAAAAATATTTTTTTCTCAGCAATCTACACACAATACCCCATAATGACAAAGAGAAAACAGGTTTTTAGAAATGTTTGCACATTTATTAAAAATCAAAAACATAAATACCTTATTTACATAAGTATTGAGACACTTTGCTATGAGACTCAAAATGAAACTCAGGCGCATCCTGTTTCCATTTGCCATCCTTGAGATGTTTCTAAAACTTGATTGGAGTCCACCTGTGCTAAATTCAAATGATTGGACATGATTTGGAAAGGCCCACACCTGTCTATATAAGGTCCCACAGTTGACAGTGAACGTCAGAGCATATCCAAGCCATGAGATCAAAGAAATTGTCCATAGAGTTTCGAGATCGGATTGTGTCGAGGTACAGATCTGGGGAAGGGTACCAAAATACTTCTGTAGCATTAAAGGTCCCAAAGAACAGAGTGGCCTCCATCATTCTTAAATGGAAGAAGTTTGGAACCACCAAGACATTACCTAGAGCTAATTGCCCGGCTAAACTGAGCAATCAGGGAGAAGGGAACCAAGAACCCGATGGCCACTCTGACAGAGCTCCAGAGTTCCTCTGTGGAGATGGGAGAACCTTCCAGAAGGACAACAATCTCTGCAGCATCCCACCAGCAGCATCATGATGTGGTTTTTCAGCGGCAGGGACTGGGAGACTAGTCAAGATCGAGGCAAAGACGAACGGAGCAAAGTACAGAGATGATGCCCCAGAGCACTCAAGACCTCAGACTGGGGCGAAGACTCACCCTCCAACAGGACAACTACCCTAAGCACTCAGCCAAGACAACGCAGAAGTGGCTTCGGGACAAGTCCGTAAATGTCATTGAGTGGCCCAGCCAGAGCCCAGACTTGAGCTTGAGCTTAAACATCTCTGGAGAGACCTAAAAAAGAGCTGTGCAGTGACGGTCCCCATCCAATCTGACAGAGCTTGAGAGGATCTGGAGAGAAGAATGGGAGAAACTCCCCAAAAACATGTGTGCCAAGCTTGTAGTGTCATAACCAAGAAGAATCGAGGCTGTAATCAATGCCAAAGGTGCTTCAACAAAGTACTGAGTTAAGGGTCTGAATACTTGTGTAAATGTCATATTTCAGGTTTTTAAGAAATTATCAAACATTTCTAAACCTACTTTTGCTTTGTCATTTTGGGATATTTTGTGTAGATTGATGAGGAACAAAAACAATCTAATCCATTTTAGATTAAGGCCTTAACATAACAAAACGTGGAAAAAGTCAAGGGGTCTGAATCCAAATGCACTGTAGAACCTCCACCTCCACACACACACACACACACACACACACACACACACACACACACACACACACACACACACACACACACACACACACACACACACACACACACACACACACACACACACACACACACACACACACACACACACACACACACACACACACACACACACACAAATGAATTGGTTAGATTGTGTGTGTTGGTTCCGTTTTATCAGAGTGATCACTAGAACAGTAGGCTAGGCAGACACAGGTCAACTGGACCAATAAAAATACATGTATTTGTTTCAATACCACATGCTTAAATTGAGTATGTACATGTATGTCAGTGTGTTATACCTGAGGGCTTGTCTTGGTTGCAGTTCAGGAGTGTTGGGTCTGCTCTGTGCTTCAGCAGCTGGCTAACGATGCTTGTCTGCAGGGAGAGATGGATCAACAGAGACACACACCTTCATTATTTCAGAGAAAATCAAAAAAGACATGGAACTGCATTAGATCACATCTTGCATGCCTTCCTCCCCAAATGTCCTTGCTGTGTTCCATATCTACAAAAACAGTTGTCTGATATGTAGCTGTCATCATCTCCTCTCGCCCCCAGTCTCACCCTTCCGTCTTTCTGCCTCAGATCTCTTTATTTTCCTCTGTTGGCTTATATAGATACTTATGTCACTTCAATTCAATTCAAGGGGCTTTATTGGCATGGGAAGCATGTTAACATTGCCAAAGCAAGTGAGGTAGATAATATACAAAAGTGACATAAACATTAACAGTAAACATTACACATACATTACAAATGTCATATTATATATATATATATATATATATATTGTATATATATATATAGTGTTGTAACAATGTACAAATGGTTAAAGTACACAAGGGAAAATAAATAAGCATAAATATGGGTTGTATTTACAATGGTGTTTGTTCTTCACTGGTTGCCCTTTTCTTGTGGCAACAGGTCATTTCACCCAGTAGATATGGGAGTTTATCAAAATTGGATTTGTTTTCAAATTCTTTGTGGATCTGTGTAATCTGAGGGAAATATGTCTCTCTAATATGGTCATACATTGGGCAGGAGGTTAGGAAGTGCAGCTCAGTGTCCACCTCATTTTGTGGGCAGTGAGCACATAGCCTGTCTTCTCTTGAGAGCCAGGTCTGTCTATGGCGGCCTTTCTCAATAGCAAGGCTATGCTCATTGAGTCTGTACACAGTCAAAGCTTTCCTTAAGTTTGGGTCAGTCACAGTGGTCAGGTATTCTGCCACTGTGTACTCTCTGTTTAGGGCCAAATAGCATTCTAATTTGCTCAGTTTTTTTGTTAATTCTTTCCAATGTGTCAAGTAATTACCTTTTTGTTTTCTCGTGATTTGGTTGGGTCTAATTGTGCTGCTGTCCTGGGGCTCTGTGGGGTGTGTTTGTGTACAGAGCCCCAGGACCAGCTTGCTTAGGGGACTCTTCTCCAGGTTCATCTCTCTGTAGGTGATGGCTTTCTTATCCAAGGTTTGGGAATCGCTTCCTTTTAGGTGGTTGTAGAATTTAACGGTCTTATTCTGCTCTGCATGCATTATTTGGTGTTCTACGTTGTACACAGAGGATGTTTTTGCAGAGTTCTGCATGCACAATTTAGTGTTTGTCCCATTTTGTGAAGTCTTGGTTGGTGAGCGGACCCCAGACCTCAAAACCATAAAGGGCAATGGGCTCTATGATTGATTCAAGTATTTTTAGCCAGATCCTAATTGGTATCCTCTGTCTCACTCTCTCTGTATCTCTGTCTCTCTCTTACTCTGTCTGTCTCGCTCTCTGTCAATTTAAATTATATTCAATTCAAAGGGCTTTATTGGCATGGGAAACAGATGTTTACATGCCAAAGCAAGTGAAATAGATAATAAACAAAAGTGAATAAAAAATGAACAGTGAACATGTATGTAAACCAAGATGGCGTAGCAGTCAGACGTCTTGTCGTGTCGTGTCCCTTGTATATATCGTTTTGTTTTTTTAAAACATATTTTTCTTCGCATATCTTTTAAAACATTTTGCTAAACCGCAACTTCTAAATACTCTCCTGCAACCCGCCTCACCCAATGTAGCGCGGATTGTCTTTTTTTTCTAAAGTATTTATATTTACTTCGGATCCGGAACCCCTCAACTGAAGCTAACCAGCTAACTACCAGCTATCAGTCAGCAAACAATTGCTAGCGGTCTTCAGCTAACCGGTCATCAGCTAACCTTTAGCGCAGAAAGCTCTCGCCAGTTCGAACAATGCAACTCTAACCAGAGCATAACGGACCTCTTATTTATTTTATTTTTTTATCCCCGGATTCCCACCGGATTCCCACCGCAAACGGAACATTTTCAGCTGGATCTTCACAACTAGCTAACTAGCTAACTGCAACCCCGGATGATTACTCCTGGCTAGCGTTTCCATCCATTTAGCTTGAAGCTAGCCCGGCCAGAGCTCCTGTGCTACCACCGTAGCATACTCCTGGGCTACAATATCCGGACCCACGACCGGTCTATCGATGTCACCGCATGAAGAGGCATAAACAGACTCACCCCATCGCGACGTCCCCCAAAGGCTAACTTTCTAGCCCTTGCTATGTCCTTGCTTGCTAATTCGGCCTGCTAACTGCTAGCTTGTTTAGCCCCGGTCCGCTAACTGCTACCTTGTTCAGCCCCGGCCTACTAACTGTTAGCTTGTTAGCACAGGCTTGCTGACCGTCTGAATCGCCGCATCCCAACCACTCACCGGACCCATATTTACTTTCAATCTCTTGTTGATTTTTAATTCGATTATACCTTCTGGTAACCTGCCTCACTCAATGTGATACGGAATCGCTATTATTTTTAAATTTTAGAACACATTCAAGAACCTCCAGAAGCTAACCAGCTAACTACCTACAAGCTATTTAGTCATTGTTAGCCACTGCTAGCGGCCTTTACCTTCTGCACAGCCAGCCAGTTATCTTAACCTGGATAATACTCGCCAGTCTAGCTTCCCTGTCCCACCCACTGCTGCCCCCTGGACACTGATCACTTGGCTACATAGCTGATGCATGCTGGACTGTCCATCAATCACGGTACTCCATTCTGCTTGTTTATGTTTTATCTGTCGGCCCCAGCCGCACTCAGGCTCTGTGTGTAGTTAATCCGACCCTCCCTGCCGAGGCAACACCATTTTACCTGCTGTTGTTGTGCTAGATGATTAGCTGTTGTTGTCTCACCTACTGTTTTAGCTACTGTTTTAGCTAGCTCTCCCAATTCAACACCTGTGTTTACTTTATGCCTCGCTGTATGTCTTCCTCAAATGTCAATATGCCTTGTATACTGTTGTTCAGGTTAGTTATCATTGTTTTAGTTTACAATGGAGCCCCTAGTTCCAGAGATACAACCTCTCTCATCATCACCCAGTGCCTGGGCTTACCTCCGCTGTACCCGCACCCCACCATACCCCTGTCTGCGCATTATGTCCTGAATATATTCTACCATGCCCAGAAATCTGCTCCTTTTATTCTCTGTCCCCAATGCTCTAGGCGACCAGTTTTGATAGCCTTTAGCCGCACCCTCATACTACTACTCCTCTGTTCCGCGAGTGATGTGGAGGTAAACCCAGGCCCTGCATGTCCCCAGGCACCCTCATTTGTTGACTTCTGTGATCGAAAAAGCCTTGGTTTCATGCATGTCAACATCAGAAGCCTCCTCCCTAAGTTTGTTTTACTCACTGCTTTAGCACACTCTGCTAACCCTGATGTCCTTGCCGTGTCTGAATCCTGGCTCAGGAAGGCCACCAAAGATTCTGAGATTTCCATACCCAACTATAACATTTTCCGTCAAGATAGAACTGCCAAAGGGGGAGGAGTTGCAGTCTACTGCAGAGATAGCCTGCAAAGTAATGTTATACTTTTCAGGTCCATACCCAAACAGTTCGAACTACTAATTTTGAAAATTACTCTCTCCAGAAATAAGTCTCTCACTGTTGCCGCCTGCTACTGACCCCCCTCAGCTCCCAGCTGTGCCCTGGACATAATTTTTGAATGGTGAGGCCATCCAGCTTCAGTTTGGTCTGTTAGGTGACCTAAACTGGGATATGCTTAACACCCCGGCAGTCCTACAATCTAAGCTAGATGCCCTCAATCTCACACAAATCATCAAGGAACCCACCAGGTACAACCCTAAATCTGTAAACAAGGGCACCCTCATAGACGTCATCCTGACCAACTGGCCCTCCAAATACACCTCCGCTGTCTTCAACCAGGATCTCAGCAATCACTGCCTCATTGCCTGTATCTGCTACGGAGCCGCAGTCAAACGACCACCCCTCATCACTGTCAATCGCTCCCTAAAACACTTCTGTGAGCAGGCCTTTCTAATCGACCTGGCCCGGGTATCCTGGAAGGACATTGATCTCATCCCGTCAGTTGAGGATGCCTGGTCATTCTTTAAAAGTAACTTCCTCACCATTTTAGATAAGCATGCTCCGTTCAAAAAATGCAGAACTAAGAACAGATATAGCCCTTGGTTCACTCCAGACCTGACTGCCCTCAACCAGCACAAAAACATCCTGTGGCGGACTGCAATAGCATCGAATAGTCCCCGCGATATGCAACTGTTCAGGGAAGTCAGGAACAGATACACGCAGTCAGTCAGGAAAGCTAAGGCCAGCTTCTTCAGGCAGAAATTTGCATCCTGTAGCTCTAACTCCAAAAAGTTATGGGACACTGTAAAGTCCATGGAGAACAAGAGCACCTCCTCCCAGCTTCCCACTGCACTGAGGCTAGGTAACACGGTCACCACCGATAAATCCATGATTATCGAAAACTTCAACAAGCATTTCTCAACGGCTGGCCATGCCTTCCGCCTGGCTACTCCAACCTCGGCCAACAGCTCCCCCCCCCCTCCCCTCCCCCCGCAGCTACTCGCCCAAGCCTCTCCAGGTTCTCCTTTACCCAAATCCAGGTAGCAGATGTTCTGAAAGAGCTGCAAAACATGGACCCGTACAAATCAGCTGGGCTTGACAATCTGGACCCTCTATTTCTGAAACTATACGCCGCCATTGTCGCAACCCCTATTACCAGCCTGTTCAACCTCTCTTTCATATCGTCTGAGATCCCCAAGGATTGGAAAGCTGCCGCAGTCATCCCCCTCTTCAAAGGGGGGAGACACCCTGGACCCAAACTGCTACAGACCTATATCCATCCTGCCCTGCCTATCTAAGGTCTTCGAAAGCCAAGTGAACAAACAGGTCACTGACCATCTCGAATCCCACCGTACCTTCTCCACTGTGCAATCTGGTTTCCGAGCCGGTCAAGGGTGCACCTCAGCCACGCTCAAGGTACTAAACAATATCATAACCGCCATCGATAAAAGACAGTACTGTGCAGCCGTCTTCATCGACCTTGCCAAGGCTTTCAACTCTGTCAATCACCATATTCTTATCGGCAGAATCAGTAGCCTTGGTTTTTCTGATGACTGCCTTGCCTGGTTCACCAATTACTTTGCAGACAGAGTTCAGTGTGTCAAATAGGAGGGCATGCTGTCCGGTCCTCTGGCAGTCTCTATGGGGGTGCCACAGGGTTCAATTCTCGGGCCGGCTCTTTTCTCTGTATATATCAATGATGTTGCTCTTGCTGCGGGTGATTCCCTGATCCACCTCTACGCAGACGACACCATTCTATATACTTCCGGACTGTCCTTGGACACTGTGCTATCTAACCTCCAAACGAGCTTCAATGCCATACAACACTCCTTCCGTAGCCTCCAACTGCTCTTAAATGCTAGTAAAACCAAATGCATGCTTTTCAACCGGTCGCTGCCTGCACCCGCACGCCTGACCACCCTGGTTGGTTCCGACCTTGAATATGTGGACATCTATACAGTCTGGCTAGACTGTAAACTCTCCTTCCAGACTCATATCAAACATCTCCAATCGAAAATCAAATCTACAAAATAGCTTCCAACACTCTACTCAGCAAACTGGATGCAGTTTTTTACAGTGCCATCCGTTTTGTCACTAAAGCACCTTATACCACCCACCACTGCGACCTGTATGCTTTAGTCGGCTGGCCCTCGCTACATATTCGTCGCCAGACCCACTGGCTCCAGGTCATCTACAAGTCCATGCTAGGTAAAGATCCGCCTTATCTCAGTTCACTGGTCACGATGGCAACACCCACCCGTAGCACGCGCTCCAGAAGATCATCCCTAAAGCCAACACCTCATTTGGCCGCCTTTCGTTCCAGTTCTCTGCTGCCTGTGACTGGAATGAATTGCAAAAATCGCTGAAGTTGGAGACTTTTATCTCCCTCACCAACTTCAAACATCTGCTATCTGAGCAGCTAACCGATGTACATAGTCTATCGGTAAATAGCCCACCCATTTTTTACCTTCCTCATCCCCATACTGTTTTTATTTATTTACTTTTCTGCTCTTTTGCACACCAATATCTCTACCTGTACATGACCATCTGATCATTTATCACTCCAGTGTTAATCTGCAAAATTGTAATTATTCGCCTACCTCCTCATGCCTTTTGCACACAATGTATATAGACTCCCTTTTTTTCTACTGTGTTATTGACTTGTTAATTGTTTACTCCATGTGTTACTATGTGTTGTCTGTTCACACTGCTATGCTTTATCTTGGCCAGGTCGCAGTTGCAAATGAGAACTTGTTCTCAACTAGCCTACCTGGTTAAATAAAGGTGAAATAAAAAAATAACAAAATAAAATTACGCTCAAAAAAGTTCCAAAGGAATATAAACATTTCAAATGTCATGTTATGGCTATACTGTATACAGTGTTGAAATGTCATGTTATGGCTGTACTGTATACAGTGTTGTAATGTCATGTTATGGCTATACTGTATACAGTGTTGTAATGTCATGTTATGGCTATACTGTATACAGTGTTGTAATGTCATGTTATGGCTGTACTGTATACAGTGTTGAAATGTCATGTTATGGCTGTACTGTATACAGTGTTGTAATGTCATGTTATGGCTATACTGTATACAGTGTTGTAATGTCATGTTATGGCTATACTGTATACAGTGTTGTAATGTCATGTTATGGCTGTACTGTATACAGTGTTGTAATGTCATGTTATGGCTATACTGTATACAGTGTTGTAATGTCATGTTATGGCTATACTGTATACAGTGTTGTAATGTCATGTTATGGCTATACTGTATACAGTGTTGTAATGTCATGTTATGGCTATACTGTATACAGTGTTGTAATGTCATGTTATGGCTGTACTGTATACAGTGTTGTAATGTCATGTTATGGCTATACTGTATACAGTGTTGTAATGTCATGTTATGGCTATACTGTATACAGTGTTGTAATGTCATGTTATGGCTATACTGTATACAGTGTTGTAACGTCATGTTATGGCTATACTGTATACAGTGTTGTAATGTCATGTTATGGCTATACTGTATACAGTGTTGTAATGTCATGTTATGGCTATACTGTATACAGTGTTGTAATGTCATGTTATGGCTATACTGTATACAGTGTTGTAATGTCATGTTATGGCTATACTGTATACAGTGTTGTAATGTCATGTTATGGCTATACTGTATACAGTGTTGTAATGTCATGTTATGGCTATACTGTATACAGTGTTGTAATGTCATGTTATGGCTATACTGTATACAGTGTTGTAATGTCATGTTATGGCTATACTGTATACAGTGTTGTATGGTTATGGCTATACTGTATACAGTGTTGTAATGTCATGTTATGGCTATACTGTATACAGTGTTGTAATGTCATGTTATGGCTATACTGTATACAGTGTTGTAATGTCATGTTATGGCTATACTGTATACAGTGTTGTAATGTCATGTTATGGCTATACTGTATACAGTGTTGTAATGTCATGTTATGGCTATACTGTATACAGTGTTGTAATGTCATGTTATGGCTATACTGTATACAGTGTTGTAATGTCATGTTATGGCTATACTGTATACAGTGTTGTAATGTCATGTTATGGCTATACTGTATACAGTGTTGTAATGTCATGTTATGGCTATACTGTATACAGTGTTGTAATGTCATGTTATGGCTATACTGTATACAGTGTTGTAATGTCATGTTATGGCTATACTGTATACAGTGTTGTAATGTCATGTTATGGCTATACTGTATACAGTGTTGTAATGTCATGTTATGGCTATACTGTATACAGTGTTGTAACGTCATGTTATGGCTATACTGTATACAGTGTTGTAACGTCATGTTATGGCTATACTGTATACAGTATACAGTTGTAACGTCATGTTATGGCTATACTGTATACAGTGTTGTAACGTCATGTTATGGCTATACTGTATACAGTGTTGTAACGCATGTTATGGCTATACTGTATACAGTGTTGTAACGTCATGTTATGGCTATACTGTATACAGTGTTGTAACGTCATGTTATGGCTATACTGTATACAGTGTTGTAACGTCATGTTATGGCTATACTGTATACAGTGTTGTAACGTCATGTTATGGCTATACTGTATACAGTGTTGTAACGTCATGTTATGGCTATACTGTATACAGTGTTGTAACGTCATGTTATCATGTTATGCTATACTGTATACAGTGTTGTAACGTCATGTTATGGCTATACTGTATACAGTGTTGTAACGTCATGTTATGGCTATACTGTATACAGTGTTGTAACGTCATGTTATGGCTATACTGTATACAGTGTTGTAACGTCATGTTATGGCTATACTGTATACAGTGTTGTAACGTCATGTTATGGCTATACTGTATACAGTGTTGTAACGTCATGTTATGGCTATACTGTATACAGTGTTGTAATGTCATGTTATGGCTATACTGTATACAGTGTTGTAATGTCATGTTATGGCTATACTGTATACAGTGTTGTAATGTCATGTTATGGCTATACTGTATACAGTGTTGTAATGTCATGTTATGGCTATACTGTATACAGTGTTGTAATGTCATGTTATGGCTATACTGTATACAGTGTTGTAATGTCATGTTATGGCTGTACTGTATACAGTGTTGTAATGTCATGTTATGGCTATACTGTATACAGTGTTGTAACGATGTGCAAATAGTTAAAGTACAAAAGGGAAAATAAATAAACATAAATATGGGTTGCATTTATAATGGGGCTTGTTCTTCATTTGTTGCCCTTTTTATTGTGGCAACAGGTAACAAATATTGCTACTGTGTTGGAACACTGTGGCATTTCACAGCATTTCACAGATATTGGAGTTTATCTGTCTCTCTCTCTGTCTCTCACAAAGCCTATTAATCCCCCCCCCCCCCCAGGGTTGCGACAAGCAACACCTGTGTGATATGTGAGGTTAGAGATGTGTGATCTGTGATTTGTGTATGTGTGTGTTATTTGAAGTAGGTGTAATGCGTGTAATGTGTATGATGCGTGTAAGGTATGTAATGTGTGTGATGTATGTAATGTGTGTAATGTGTGTAATGTATGTAATGTGTGTGATGTGTGTAATGTATGTAATGTATGTAATGTATGTAATGTGTGTGATGTGTGTAATGTATGTAATGTGTGTAATGTATGTAATGTGTGTAATGTGTGTGATGTGTGTAATGTATGTAATGTGTGTAAGGTGTGTAATGTATGTAATGTGTGTGATGTGTGTAATGTATGTAATGTGTGTAATGTGTGTAATGTGTGTAATGTATGTAATGTGGGTAATGTGTGTAATGTATGTAATGTGTGTGATGTGTGTAATGTATGTAATGTGTGTAATGTATGTAATGTGTGTAATGTGTGTGATGTGTGTAATGTATGTAATGTGTGTAATGTGTGTAATGTGTGTAATGTATGTCATGTGTGTAATGTGTGTAATGTATGTAATGTGGGTAATGTGTGTAATGTGTGTAATGTGTGTAATGTATGTAATGTGTGTGATGTGTGTAATGTATGTAATGTATGTACTGTGTGTAATGTGTGTAATGTATGTAATGTGGGTAATGTATGTAATTTATGGTGAGACATGCCAATGGATGGCATGCCCAAGGCAGCATGTGAGAGATTGTCTGTCAATGCCTGATCCACACACACACACGCATACACAAGCAAATCACAATGAGATGAAAATGACTAAGATCACAGACATGGCCATGCATCAGTATGACACTGGTCTGTTTGAGCAGGGGTCCCCAAACTGTGGGGTGTGCCCCCTAGGAACTCAGTCCAGTATCAAACTTACTTTTGAAAGTTGTGATAATATAATGCAAGGTACAATTTAGAAATGAAGTAGTGCATCATCAGTTCCTTTTGTCATGTTCGTCATCATGCTAACATTTTTTTTATTTCATTTTTTGTTGTTGTTACTGTTGTGGGGGTCAGGTGAAGAAGTTACCGAACTCCTGTATTAGAGTATGCATCATAGCTCTGTGCCATATTGACTTGCTACAGTACATCCTCCTCTACTCCCGCTCTGCACTACTAGAGGTCAGAGGTACGTGAGAGTGTGTCTTTTATTAAACACATTACTTATGGTCTCAAAATGCGTTCAGCTATAGTTCCTCTCTGTGTCTCTCTCTCTCTCTCTCTCTCTCTCTCTCTCTCTCTCTCTCTCTCTCTCTCTCTCTCTCTCTCTCTCTCTCTCTCTCTCTCTCTCTCTCTCTCTCTCTCTCTCTCTCTCATGCTATAAAATCAATTTTGGAGTAAAGTATAGAGAGTGACTCAGCATATTCTACCACAGTGTAACCTATGACTGTAACCTGGATTCACATTGGGAACAGCGGGCCAGGTTACAGGCCACAGTATGTCCACAAGGTACACCCTCACATACTCCCGTCAACACTTTATAAATGCACCCCCATCACGTCACTATCGTCACGGTAGTGACCCCCTGGCTGGGGTCAAATGTCAGATTGAACCAGGAAAATGTCAGGGAGACGTGAAAGTAAGTGAAGGAGAAACAGAAGCCTAATAAGCAACAGTAATAGGCTACAGTCCATGGGAGTCATTTACCCAGGATAGTGAAATATTAGCCTATTACGTGTGCCAGTGAAATACCGGCTATGATTACACAGGGTTCGCTGAGTTTACTGTATAACAGTATGAGCTAATGCTACTGTGACTCAAGCAAACAGCACCCAGCAACAGTATGACCCGTAAACAACAGAATACTACTGACCTCCGTTCAGTACTAATGGGGAGTGGAATTAAGAGACGCATGAAACACAACTGTACTTATAGGGTACAGTTTTACATCCTTTTGAGTTATTAATTAGATTACCTAGTCTAATTACATAACCCTTTTACTTAACCTATAAAACATACTTGTAATATAAAGTGTTGCAGAGATGAGGCTGTTCCCTTCTCTCTGAATGTGCCTGCTGATGCTAAAGTGAGTGACAATGCTGCAGGTATACAGTATGTGTCAGTGTGTAGTTCGTATGCAGAGTGCCAGCGCCAGGCTCCAGCGGGAAGGGCTCAGACGGGAAGGGCTCCAGCGGGAAGGGCTCCAGCAGGTAGGGCTCCAGCTGGAAGGGCTCCAGCAGGAAGGGCTCCAACGGGAAGGGCTCCAGCAGGAAGGGCTCCAGCAGGTAGGGCTCCAGCGGGAAGGGCTCCAGCGGGAAGGGCTCCAGCAGGAAGGGCTCCAGCAGGAAGGGCTCCAGCAGGTAGGGCTCCAGCGGGAAGGGCTCCAGCAGGTAGGGCTCCAGCGGGAAGGGCTCCAGCGGGAAGGGCTCCACCAGGAAGGGCTCCGGCAGGTAGGGCTCCAGCGGGAAGGGCTCCAGCAGGAAGGGCTCCAGCAGGTAGGGCTCCAGCGGGAAGGGCTCCAGCGGGTAGGGCTCCAGCGGGAAGGGCTCCAGCGGGAAGGGCTCCAGCAGGTAGGGCTCCAGCGGGAAGGGCTCCAGCAGGTAGGGCTCCAGCAGGTAGGGCTCCAGCGGGAAGGGCTCCAGCGGGAATGGCTCCAGCGGCAAGGGCTCCAGCAGGTAGGGCTCCAGCGGGAAGGGCTCCAGCAGGAAGGGCTCCAGCAGGTAGGGCTCCAGCGGGAAGGGCTCCAGCAGGTAGGGCTCCAGCAGGTAGGGCTCCAGCGGGAAGGGCTCCAGCAGGTAGGGCTCCAGCGGGAAAGGCTCCAGCAGGTAGGGCTCCAGCGGGAAGGGCTCCAGCAGGAAGGGCTCCAGCCGGAAGGGCTCCAGCGGGAAGGGCTCCAGCGGGAAGGGCTCCAGCAGGAAGGGCTCCAGAGGGAAGGGCTCCAGCAGGAAGGGCTCCAGCAGGAAGGGCTCCAGCGGGTAGGGCTCCAGCGGGAAGGGCTCCAGCAGGTAGGGCTCCAGCCAGAAGGGCTCCAGCGGATAGGGCTCCAGCGGGAAGGGCTCCAGCGGGTAGGGCTCCCAGCGGGTAGGGCTCCAGCGGGAAGGGCTCCAGCGGGTAGGGCTCCAGCAGGAAGGTCTCCCGCAGGAAGGGCTCCAACAGGTAGGGCTCCAGCCGGAAGGGCTCCAGCCGGAAGGGCTCCAGCGGATAGGGCTCCAGCGGGAAGGGCTCCAGTAGGTAGGGCTCCAGCGGGAAGGGCTCCAGCAGGTAGGGCTCCAGCAGGTAGGGCTCCAGCAGGAAGGGCTCCAGCAGGTAGGGCTCCAGCGGGAAGGGCTCCAGCAGGAAGGGCTCCAGCAGGTAGGGCTCCAGCGGGAAAGGCTCCAGCAGGTAGGGCTCCAGCGGGAAGGGCTCCAGCAGGAAGGGCTCCAGCAGGTAGGGCTCCAGCGGGAAGGGCTCCAGCAGGAAGGGCTCCAGCAGGTAGGGCTCCAGCGGGAAAGGCTCCAGCAGGTAGGGCTCCAGCCGGAAGGGCTCCAGCGGGAAGGGCTCCAGCGGGAAGGGCTCCAGCAGGAAGGGCTCCAGAGGGAAGGGCTCCAGCAGGAAGGGCTCCAGCGGGTAGGGCTCCAGCGGGAAGGGCTCCAGCAGGTAGGGCTCCAGCCAGAAGGGCTCCAGCGGATAGGGCTCCAGCGGGTAGGGCTCCCAGCGGGTAGGGCTCCAGCGGGAAGGGCTCCAGCGGGTAGGGCTCCAGCAGGAAGGGCTCCCGCAGGAAGGGCTCCAACAGGTAGGGCTCCAGCCGGAAGGGCTCCAGCGGATAGGGCTCCAGCGGGAAGGGCTCCAGTAGGTAGGGCTCCAGCGGGAAGGGTTCCAGCAGGTAGGGCTCCAGCGGGAAGGGCTCCAGCAGGTAGGGCTCCAGCAGGTAGGGCTCCAGCAGGTAGGGCTCCAGCGGGAAGGGCTCCAGCAGGAAGGGCTCCAGCGGGAAGGGCTCCAGCGGGTAGGGCTCCAGCGGGAAGGGCTCCAGCAGGTAGGGCTCCAGCAGGAAGGGCTCCAGCGGATAGGGCTCCAGCGGGAAGGGCTCCAGCGGGTAGGGCTCCCAGCGGGTAGGGCTCCAGCGGGAAGGGCTCCAGCAGGTAGAGCTCCAGCAGGTAGGGCTCCAGCAGGAAGGGCTCCAGCAGGTAGGGCTCCAGCGGGAAGGGCTCCAGCAGGAAGGGCTCCAGCAGGTAGGGCTCCAGCGGGAAAGGCTCCAGCAGGTAGGGCTCCAGCCGGAAGGGCTCCAGCGGGAAGGGCTCCAGCGGGAAGGGCTCCAGCAGGAAGGGCTCCAGAGGGAAGGGCTCCAGCAGGAAGGGCTCCAGCGGGTAGGGCTCCAGCGGGAAGGGCTCCAGCAGGTAGGGCTCCAGCCAGAAGGGCTCCAGCGGATAGGGCTCCAGCGGGTAGGGCTCCCAGCAGGTAGGGCTCCAGCGGGAAGGGCTCCAGCGGGTAGGGCTCCAGCAGGAAGGGCTCCCGCAGGAAGGGCTCCAACAGGTAGGGCTCCAGCCGGAAGGGCTCCAGCGGATAGGGCTCCAGCGGGAAGGGCTCCAGTAGGTAGGGCTCCAGCGGGAAGGGTTCCAGCAGGTAGGGCTCCAGCGGGAAGGGCTCCAGCAGGTAGGGCTCCAGCAGGTAGGGCTCCAGCAGGTAGGGCTCCAGCGGGAAGGGCTCCAGCAGGAAGGGCTCCAGCGGGAAGGGCTCCAGCGGGTAGGGCTCCAGCGGGAAGGGCTCCAGCGGGAAGGGCTCCAGCAGGTAGGGCTCCAGCAGGAAGGGCTCCAGCAGGTAGGGCTCCAGCGGGAAGGGCTCCAGCAGGAAGGGCTCCAGCAGGTAGGGCTCCAGCGGGAAGGGCTCCAGCAGGTAGGGCTCCAGCGGGAAGGGCTCCAGCAGGTAGGACTCCAGCAGGTAGGGCTCCAGCAGGAAGGGCTCCAGCAGGTAGGGCTCCAGCGGGAAGGGCTCCAGCAGGAAGGGCTCCAGCAGGTAGGGCTCCAGCGGGAAGGGCTCCAGCAGGAAGGGCTCCAGCAGGTAGGGCTCCAGCCGGAAGGGCTCCAGCAGATAGGGCTCCAAACGATTCTCTACTACTCCCCTCCCCTGTCAGTCTGCACTCAAATTCACTTATGTATGCACTCAGATAAACTGTGGAGTTTGAGAAAGAGAGGGATGAGGTATCGCATGACAAGTGGTACCGATGTACCAAGTCTGGAACAGCTACTACCCCCAAGTCATAAGACTGCTAAATAGTTAGTTAAATAGCTAACCAATAGCTACCCGGAATATCGGCATTGACCATTTTGCACTAATCTCTTTCGACTCATCACATACGCTGCTGTTACTGTTTATAATCTATCCCGTTGCCTATTCACTTTATCCCTACCTATATGTACATATCTACCTCAATTACCTTGTACCTCTGCATATCGACTAGGTACTGGTACCCCGTGTATATAGCCAAGTTATCATTACTCATTGTGTTTTATACCTTGTGTTATTATTTTTAAACTTATTCCTCGTGTTATTATTTTTCAACTTATTCCGCGTGCTATTATTTTTCAACTTATTCCTCATGTTATTATTTTTCAACTTATTCCACGTGCTATTATTTTTCAACTTATTCCGCGTGCTATTATTTTTCAACTTATTCCTCATGTTATTATTTTTCAACTTATTCCACGTGCTATTATTTTTCAACTTATTCCACGTGTTATTATTTTTCAATACTGTCTTTTGTCTCTGCATTTCACTGTTAGTCTGAACCTGTTTACGAAGCATGCGACGAATACAATTTCATTTGAGATAGTGACGGTTGAGAGGTAACAGAAAGGAAGACTTTACGGTAAAACACACTACAGAGAAGAAACCTGGCCTGGGGGTAGTAGAGGAACAAAGAAGGAAACAAACGGTTCATAATATGAATACATTCTCTTTGTCAGCATCCCAACCATGCAGCCCCAGAAATGTAATTACATATTGGACCGTGTCAGCAAGATTTTAACACGAACGCTTCCCTTTCCCTCAAAGCCCCCTATCCCTCTACCCAAATCTCCCTCTTCCCCACCTGCCCTCCATCCATATCCTGAAATCAATCTCCTTCCCTGTGAGAAACACCATGAAATCGCTAAACCAAAAGGCATTAATGAATACATGCAGTGCCGTGCCAGCACTTTGAGCTAGTGTGTTCGACAGAGGAGATTTCTGTTATACAAGTTATCTTCCATAGGTCTCAGAATGTGACTAGACAAGGTAAACAAATAAAAAAGCCAGCCAAAACTGGTCTAAAAACTAGCCAGCCAAAACCGGTCTATGAACTAACCAGCCAATAGTGGTCTATAAACTAGCCAGCCAATAGTGGTCTATAAACTAGCCAGCCAATACTGCTCTATAAACTAGCCAGCCAAAACCGGTCTATGAACTAACCAGCCAATAGTGGTCTATAAACTAGCCAGCCAATACTGGTCTATAAACTAGCCAGCCAATACTGGTCTGTGAACTAGCCAGCCAATACTGGTCTAAAAACTAGCCAGTCAAAACCGGTCAATAAATTAGCCAGCCAATACTGGTCTATAAACTAGCCAGCCAATACTGGTCTATAAACTAGCCAGCCAATACTGGTCTAAAAACTAGCCAGCCAAAACCGGTCTATAAACTAGCCAGCCAATACTGGTCTATGAACTAGCCAGCCAATACTGGTCTGTGAACTAGCAGGCCAATACTGGTCTAAAAACTAGCCAGCCAAAACTGGTCTATGAACTAGCCAGCCAATACTGGTCTGTGAACTAGCCAGCCAATACTGGTCTATAAACTAGCCAGCAATACTGGTCTATAAACTACCAGTAATCCGGGTCAACAGCATCAATGTAACAGTATAATTTTAAACCGTCCCCTCGCCCATACCCGGGCGCGAACCAGGGACCTTCTGCACACATCGACAACAGTCACCCTCGAAGCGTCGTTACCCATCGCTCCACAAAAGCCACGGCCCTTGCAGAGCAAGGGGAAACACTACTTCAAGATCTCAGAGCAAGTGACGTAACCGATTGAAACGCTATTTAGCGCGCACCGCTAACTAAGCTAGCCGTTTCACATCCGTTACATTCACTAAACAAAGTTTTGTTCACTTTCCATCCGTGGATCTGACACGACTGGATATGTGAATGTACAGTGATATGACAGTACCTGTCCATATTTGGCAGCCAGGTGGAGAGGTGTCCAATAGCCGTTGTCGGAAGGCTGAGGATCCGCCCCGTGCTCCAGCAGCACAGACACCACATCCCTATAGCCACTAGCACACGCTATGTGGAGCTAGAGAGAGATGGAGAGAGAGAGGGTTAAATAAACACATTACACAGACACATCTACTGTATACAGCCATTGACATGGAGTGAGAGAGCAAGATAGAGAGAGAGAGAGCAAGAGAGAGAGATAGAGAGAGAGAGAGCAAGAGAGAGATAGAGAGAGAGAGATAGAGAGAGAGAGCAAGAGAGAGAGATAGAGAGAGAGAGCAAGAGAGAGAGATAGAGAGAGAGCAAGAGAGAGAGATAGATAGAGAGAGTGAGAGAGAGGTAGATCATAGAGGAGTACTGGTAGGCACCACAGAAGGTTGGAGGCACCTTAATGGGGGAGGACGGGCTTGTGGTAATTGCTGGAGCGGAAGAAGTGTAATGGAATCAAATACTGTACATTCCATTTTCTCCGTTCCATCCATTACTATGAGCCGTCCTCCCCTCAGCAGCCTCCACTGGTAGGTACTCACTAAAGTAACCCCGTCGCTGTTGCGTTGGTTGAGACTGACCCCGCTGGAGACCAGCTGTCGAACATCAGACAACATGGTGCTGGGCCTCTGAGTACGCATGGTATGCATGGACAACACATCTATACCTGGAACAACAGAACAAAACACACACGTTAGTATAGCACACGCACACACACAACATTAATGATATCTCCGTAGTCTGTACCAATTACAATTATCATGGGAGCCATGTCGGTTCTGTGTGTAATGTCTCCTTGAGAATCCTTAGTCTCCTTTTCAAAGTCAACAGACTGTCTTGGAGACTGACAGACAGACAAAGGTCTAAGAGAGGACGAAGGTCGAGCAGTGCAGTCTATCCCTGGCTAAAAGGGATCGATGGTCTGCTCTGATCTCCTCCACCCTCAAATACTCACAGGGGACCATTGTTTTGGTTGCCAAAATGATACAGTAGCTATATATTATAGATCGTCTGTGTTTCTCTCTAACGATCACTGTAATATAGAATATTTTTGTCCCTTGGGCTTTGATTACTATAGGCATTTGAGTCTTATACGGTATGCTCAATTCTAATTAGTGGAGTGCATATAGGAATGAACAGGGAGAGTCCATAGGGTATGTGCCCTGTACGAGAGACTGTAAGAGAGACTTGAGGAGGGTAACATAGCCATGTTACTAAGGCAACATAGACTTCTAGTGTGACACGGGAGTGTGCCACAGCAGGAAGAGGAGAGAGAGGCTGGATGTGAGCATGAGGGGATAGAGACCACCTATAGGGGATTTGGGATGAGGGGAGGGACTGTGATGCCATGGGGGAGCAAGGGACTATGCTGCGTATTTGAGTATTTTCAAATAGACAGCCAAAAAAAAGTACTTATTTTTTAGTATTTGAACGGTTATTTGTAAGAAAAATATATAAAAACTGCTCAAAACATAAAGGAAACACTAAAATAACACATCATAGATCTGAATGATTGAAATATTCTTATTAAATACTTTTTTCTTTACATAGTTGAATGTGCTGACAACAAAATCACTCAAAAATGATCAATGGAAATCAAATTGATCAACCCATGGAGGGTCTGGATTTGGAGTCACACTCAAAATTAAAGTGGAAAACCACACTACAGGCTGATCCAACTTTGATGTAATGTCCTTAAAACAAGTCAAAATGAGGCTCAGTAGTATGTGTGGCCTCCACGTGCCTGTATGACCTCCCTACAACGCCTGAGCATGCTCCTGATGAGGTGGCGGATGGTGTCCTGAGGGATCTCCTCCCAGACCTGGACTAAAGCATCCACCAATTCCTGGACAGTCTGTGGTGCAACGTGACAGTCTGTTGGTGGATGGAGCGAGACATGATGTCCCAGATGTGCTCAATTGGATTCAGGTCTGGGGAACGGGCGAGCCAGTCCATAGCATCAATGCCTTCCTCTTGCAGGAACTGCTGACACACTCCAGCCACATGAGGTCTAGCATTGTCTTGCATTAGGAGGAACCCAGGGCCAAACGCACCAGCATATGGTCTCGCAAGGGGTCTGAGGATCTCATCTCGGGACCTAATGGCAGTCAGGCTACCTCTGGCGAGCACATGGAGGGCTGTGTGGCCCCCCCAAAGAAATGCCACCCCACACCATGACTGACCCACCGCCAAACCGGTCATGCTGGAGGATGTTGCAGGCAGCAGAACGTTCTCCATGTCGTCTCCAGACTGTCACGTCTGTCACATGTTCTCAGTGTGAACCTTCTTTCATCTGTGAAGAGCACATGGCGCCAGTGGTGAATGTGCCAATCTTGGTGTTCTCTGGCAAATGAAAAACGTCCTGCACGGTGTTGGGCTGTAAGCACAAGCCCCACCTGTGGACGTCGGGCCCTCATACCACCCCCATGGAGTCTGTTTCTGGTCGTTTGAGCAGACACACACACATTTGTGGCCTGCTGGAGGTCATTTTGCAGGGCTCTGGTAGTGGTCCTCCTGCTCCTCCTTGCACAAAGGCGGAGGTAGTGGTCCTGCTGCTGGGTTGTTGCCCTCCTATGGCCTCCTCCACGTCTCCTGATGTACTGGCCTGTCTCTTGGTAGTGCCTCCGTGCTTCCATGCTCTGGACACTACGCTGACAGACACAGCAAACCTTCTTGCCGCAGCTCGCATTGATGTGCCATCCTGGATGAGCTGCACTACCTGAGCCACTTGTGTGGGTTGTAGACAAAACATCAGCCAGGAAGCATAAGAACTGAGAAGTGGTCTGTTGTCCCCACCTGCAGAACAACTCCTTTATTGGGGGTGTCTTGCTAATTGCCTATAATTTCCACCTGTTTTCTATTCCATTTGCACAACAGCATGTGAAATGTATTGTCAATCAGTGTTGCTTCCTAAGTGGAAAGTTTGATTTCACAGAAGTGTGATTTGTGTTGTTTAAGTGTTCCCTTTATTTTTTTGAGCCGTGTATAAATATATATATATAATAATTGACCAAATTATATTTGAAATTATTTTCAAATACTTATTTCAAATGCTATTTTCAAATATCTGGGTGCATGGGAGTGTATTTGAATATTTCCAAATACATTCTTCAACCTTTATTTGAAGAAAAAAAAGTTTTCTGAAAACTTTAAAAAAACGTTAGGGTTAGGGGTTAGGGTTAGGGTTAGGGTTACTATCTGAAATAGTATTTGAACCCATGTCTGCTCCCAACACAGGTCACAGACAGTTGGGGCTGAGGTGTGTGTGTGTGTGTCTGTTCGTGTGTGTGTTTATGGTGAAGTGTAGAGTAATATCTGTTTGGACTTCTGAGGTCCCATCCATCATGTGATCTCCTGCGCGTAAAGATAGATTGGCTAGGGGGATATTTCTGGCATTCCTTATCATTCTCTGTCACTCTTACGCTCCCTCCTCATTTTCTGTATCTAAGTCTGTACCATCTTTTTTTCCTCTCTGACATTATTTTGTCTCATCTCTTGTTTTCTCTCCCCATCTCTGTTGACCTTTTCCATTACCTGCTGGAGTGAGGTTCTCCACTATCAGTCTGAGGGGGCAACTCACCTTTACACACCCACATGCATGTGCAAACACACACCCACACATAAACACACACGTGTGTGTGTGTGTGTGTGTGTGTGTGTGTGTGTGTGTGTGTGTGTGTGTGTGTGTGTGTGTGTGTGTGCGTACGTGCGTGCGTGCGTGCGTGGTGCGTGAGTGCGTGCATGCGTGCGTGCGTGCGTATGTTTGACTTCCTCTATCTTAGCCCATGTACAGTACCAGTCAAATGTGACACACCTACTGATTCAAGGGTTTTTCTTTATTTGTACTATTTTCTACATTGTAGAATAATAGTGAAGACATCAGAACTATGAAATAACACATATGGAATCATTTAGAAACCAAAAAATGTTTTATATTTGAGATTCTTCAAAGTAGCCATTCTTTGCCTTGATGACAGCTTTGCACACTCTTGGCATTCTCTTAACCAGCTTCGTGAGGAATGTTTTTCCAACAGTCTTGAAGGAGTTCCCACATATGCTGAGCACTAGTTGGCTGCTTTGCCTTCACTCTGCACCCCAACTCATCCCAAACCATCTCAATTGGGTTGAGGTCAGGTGATTGTGAAGGCCAGGTCATCTGATGCAGCACTCCATCACTCTCTTTCTTGGTCATATAGCCCTTAGACAGCCTGTAGGTGTGTTTTCGGTCATTGTCCTGTTGAAAAACAAATAATAGACCCACTAAGAGCAAACCAGATGGGATGGCGTATCGCTGCTGAATGCTGTGTTAGCCATGCTGGTTAAGTGTGCCTTGAATAAAATAAAATAAATCACAGACAGTGTCACAAGCAAAGCACCATCACACTTCCTCCCCTGATGGGAACCAGACAATGCGGAGATCATCCATTCACCTACTCTGCGGCTCACAGAGACACAAGCGGTTGAAACCAAAAATCAAAAATTTGGACTCATCAGACCAAAGGACAGATTACCACCTGTCTAAAATCCATTGTTTGTGTTTCTTGGCCCAAGTAAGTCTCTTCTTCTTATTGGTGTCCTTTAGTAGTGGTTTCTTTGCAGCCATTCGACCACGAAGGCCAGATTCACGCAGTCTCCTCTGAACATTTGATGTTGATATTTGGGCTGCAATCTGAGGTGCAGCAAACTCTAATGAACTTGTCCTCTGCAGCAGAGGTAACTCTGGGTCTTCCTTCCCTCTGGCGGTCCTCGTGAGAGACAGTTAACACTAATGAACTTATCCTCTGCAGCAGAGGTAACTCTGGGTCTTCCTTTCCTCTGGCATCCTCATGAGAGACAGTTTTATCATAGCTCTTGATGGTTTTTGCGACTGCACTTGAAGACATTTTCAAAGTGTCCGGATTGACTGACGTTCATGTTTTAAAGTAACGATGGACTGTCGTTTCTCTTTGCTTATTTGAGCTGTTCTTGCTATAACATGGACTTGGTCATTTACCAAATAGGGCTATCTTCTGTATACCACCCCTACCTTGTCACAACACAACTTACAGGTTGAGCGGTCAAAGTGTAGTAGTAGTTGTAGTACTGGTTTGGACAGAGAGGACACAGTGTGGTAGTCGTGGTTGGGACAGAGAGGACACAGTGTAGTCGTAGTGGTAGTGGTTGGGACAGAGAGGACACAGTGCAGTAATAGTAGTGGTTGGGACAGAGAGGACACAGTGTAGTAGTAGTAGTGGTTGGGACAGAAAGGACAAGGTGTAGTAGAAGTAGTGGTTGGGACAGAGAGGACACAGTGCAGTAATAGTAGTGGTTGGGAGAGAGAGGACACAGTGTAGTAGTAGTAGTAGTACTGGTTGGGACAGAGCACACAGTTTAGTAGTAGTTGTCATGGTTCTGACAGAGAGGACACAGTGTAGTGGTAGTAGTAGTGGTTGGGATAGAGAGGATACAGTGTAGGAGTAGTAGTGGTTGGGACAGAGAGGAGACAGTGTGGTGGTAGTTGTAGAAAAGGCCCATGGAGTTGGTGGAATACTCCTTTACTTAATTGCCATTTACTCAGCTGGGCCAGGGGCGCTTTAATTAGGTCAGGTGGAAATGTCCTACAGATCTCAACTCTATAAAAGGAGGAAATTGCCATCGCCTGGTCTCGCTGCTTTCTCTTCCCTAAATCCATCTGATCCAGAAGTTCTGTGCGTCCATGAATCCACGTAAGTCCACCGACTCTTACCTTTCATCAGAATGATCTGTGGTGATCGGGAGAGTGGGCCATTCAGTTATTGTTTATAGTTATCACCGCGGAGCGCGGCTTGGAGCGCACGCTTGAAACATATTGTGTAATGTGAATTGTTAATAATGACTGCTATGATTTGATCTTTGATTATGAATTTGATTGTATACATGTTATTTGTTTCCTTTGTGATGCAGCACAGACTACCAGTAAATATACCACTTTATGGTTAAAGGAATTCCTGCCTCAGTCTCATACATTCCTCTGTCACCTGACACGTGACCACCTGTTCACCTTCACTGTCAGTCATCCTACCTGTCCAGCAACCCACACAGATTCCACTAATCTTTCAATGGTCCTTTGAGCCAGATGATGACTGAACCAAAGACAGGTGAAAAGGAAATGGAGGCGGAGAGGGAAGAATTGTCTCCACTGGAAGGAAGAAGAGAGGAGGAGAGAGCAGCTGAGGGAAAGGTCTTGGAACAAAGGAAATATCCAGGAGCTAAGCCTAAAGCAAAGGCTTCATCCTCAACTACCAGGAGCACCAGAAGAACCAGGCAAGCACCTGGTTATCTTAAGGACTATGTGGTCGAGGTTCCGACATCAAAGGGCAAGCCCACCAGAGCTCAAAGAGTTGATGGATCAACTATATGTTTCAGCCATCAACCATCCCCTCTGAGCCAAGGACCGGAAACTGCTTTGGAGCAGGAAAGTGGTCTATGTGAGGAACCTATGGAAGAGGTAACTCCCACTACACAGGTCGACCAGCTTCCAGAGGCAGGCTCCGCTCACCCCTTAACTAATGGGAAATCGTCGAAGCACTCTAGACGGAGTGGGAGTTCGACCAGTGGATACCCCTTTGGAAGTGGCCATGGCAGCCGCCATTCACTAGCCCTCAGCAATTCACAGAACGCTGTCCTACAAGAGGGATGAAACTATTAGCTTTGGAGGAAATTGAGCGTCAGATTGAGGAGGAACGACAGGCTGACGAACGATGTCACCAATTGGATGTGCAGGCCCGTAGAGCTCTACAGGAAAGGGAATTCATTGCCAAGGACCTGGCACAGCAGCGACGGCACCGTCAAGCCAGAAGGGAATTAGAGGAGGCACGGATGGTCTCATCCTTCCTGGAGAGGAACGAACAGGGAGTTGACCTGACCACCCCTCCACATGGACCTGAACTGTCTGCCTTTCTTTCCCAATCTGCCCCTCTGGTACAGCATGGCACACAGTCCTCGGAGGCTCCGGGGTCAACAGCCAACACGGAGCACGGGAGACGGGCCGCTCCGCCAACGCCCTCTATGCCAGTGACACAAGTTAGCATTCCTCCATCTGGACAAAGCATCACTCCTTCGCCTTTCCGCCAATTACCAACCAAGGCAAATCGTTCCTTTCATCCAGGGCCAGGCCAGTCCTCAAACAACAGGTCGGAGGGCTCTCGCCCAATTCCGGCTGCCACAAATGGTGGGTCTGGGACAGTAGGTGACCGGCCCAATGAGGCCACAGTGGTCTCATCAGAAGTCCCGGGTTTATCCTTCACGCAACCAGAAGAGGGAGCCAACATTATGAAACTTCTAGTAGCCTCAGCCTATAGAATTCCCAGACCCAAACTGCCATACTTTGAAAATGGAAAGGAGAGTGAATTTGTCCTTTTGGAAATGGCATTGGAGAGTCTACTGGGTATTCACAGTCATCTGTCAGAACGCTACAAATACCAAGTACTAATGGATCATTTGCGGTTTCCAAGTGCATACAGGCTGGCCCAATCATTTATGCACTCCGCAACACCATACACTGCAGCTCTCCAGGCCCTGAAGGCGAGATATGGTGAGCCACGTCAGCTAGTCCAGAATGAACTAAACAACATCCTGAACACGTCTCCAATTAAAATGGGAGACCATGCTGCCTTCCAAGAATTCTCCCTGGCAGTCCAATCCCTGACCTCGATGCTCCAATCCGTTGAAGGAGAAGACGGGAACGAGCTTAAATGTGGCTCCCACGTGGACAGGCTTCTCAGCAAACTTCCAGTGTACCTCAGAGACAGTTTCATTGAACATTGTTTGAATAAGGGCATCCTGAAAGAGGGCTCGAGAAGCACCTATGCTCTCAGAGACCTGGCCACATGGTTGGAGGTGAAGGCAAAGGCGAAGAGCATCGCTCACCAGGCCACAATCTCCGCCATAGCCACAGGGGGAAGGAAGGAGTTTGAACGCCAGCAGGGACAGAACAGGCCAAATCCCACTACCATGTACTTAAATAGTGAGGCCGGGGAGGAACCCGGGAAGAAGACCCCTCTCAAGAGCAAGAACATCAAATTCCAGCCTTACTGCCCATATTGCAATAGTAAGGGGCACTTCCTTGGCTCATGCCCCAGAGTAAAAAAGCTCACTCAAACTCAATTGAAGGCCTGGATCACTTCAGGCGAGCGATGCTACAAGTGTGCCCGTAGCCATAAGGTGGAGACCTGCACATTGAGGAAACCCTGCAACCGCTGTAAAGAAATCCATCTCACCGTGTTGCATGATCTATTTCCCCAAGCAAAGAAGGAGCAGAGTATGCTCATGGTAGGAGCTGCAAAGGAGCTGTATCTCGACCAGCAGAACCGATCTCCAAGGGTCATGTTGAAGGTGGTCAAGGTCACTCTGCAAAGTGAAGGGAGAAGCATTGTACATTCGCCATTCTAGATGATGGGTCAGAAAGAACAATCATTTTCACAGCGGCCACCCGTCAGCTTAACCTGGAAGGGACCCCCGAGACCCTTAATCTCAGAACGGTGCGACATGATGTTATCCAAATGAAAGGCTCTGCTGTAACCTTTAGCATTTCACCTTCAGGAAACAGGGACGTGGCCTATAACATCACCAATGCCTTCACGGCAGATGGCTTGAATCTCGCAGAGCACTCCTGCCCGGTAAGTGTTCTACAGAAACAATATCCTCATCTACGAGGATTGCCTCTTCCTAACCTGGCCAGAGTAGCACCACTTATCCTGATTGGGTCAGACCACCCACATCTCGTCACCCCGACTGAGCCTATACGAGCTGGACCAGAAGGAGGACCCATTGCTGTCCATACATCCTTGGGTTGGGCTGTGCAAGGTCCATCCCATCTACTTCTCTCCACCCAAGCTGTACAGTCACAGCAAGTCCTCTTCACCAGAAGCAATCCAGATGCAGCCACTGACCTCCTTCGGAATGTTGAGATGCTATGGAAGATGGACACCTTCTCCAACCGGAAGCTACAGGAGGTCACTCGCTCGAAAAATGACTCCTATGCATTAGACCTCCTGGAGAAGAGCACCACCACCACTGAAATGGATGGCGTTCGCAGGTATGCAACCCCACTGCTACGGGTGCCCAACCATCCTCCTCTGGCAACCACGACACGGGCTGTACTCCCACTACTGCGTGGAACAGAGCGACGCCTGGTGAAGAATCCTGAGCTTGCAGAAGTTCATAACCGAGAGATTCATAACCTTGTGAAGGCAGGCTACGTCACTGAAGTGACAGCTCATGAAGAGGGAAACGCACTCCGTGAATCCTGGTATCTCCCTCACCATGTTATCCAGCAACATGGTGGGAAGTATAGACTTGTCTTCAACTGTTCATTCCAAGCAGCTGGTCAAAGCCTGAATGACTGTCTACTCCCCGGACCAACCTTAGGTCCTTTCTTGCTCTGTGTCCTTCTCCGGTTCCGGCAGCACTCTACAGCCATCAGTGGAGACATCAAAGCCATGTTTCATCAGATTCGTTTACTGCCTTCCGACACCACACTGCTCCGGTTCATATGGCGAAATATGGAACGAGATGCAGAGCCCACAATCTATGACTGGCAGGTACTCCCATTCGGCACCACCTGCAGTCCTTGCTGTGCCATATACGCTCTGCAGAGACACGCACGGGAGCATCCAGACAGTGACCCAGAAGTATTGGATTCAGTGGAAAATGCCTTCTATGTGGATAACTGCTTACAAAGCATCCCCTCCACGGCTGAAGCGAAATCACTCCTTGATAAAGTGCGGAATCTCCTGTCCAAAGGGGGATTTGAGGTCCGACAGTGGGCTAGTAACAGAGCGGAGGTTATCCAGCACCTCCCGCCACAAGCTAGGTCCAGTAGCAGTGAACTATGGCTAACGCAGTCTGGTGCTAACCCAGAAGAGCCCACTCTAGGACTGAGGTGGAGCTGCCTACCGGATACCCTGGGGTATAAGCACCGCTCATCCCCGAGTACCAAAACCCCCACTCTGCGCACCATCTATCGGACCCTGGCCAGTCAATACGATCCCCTTGGGTATATCCTGCCATACACAACACGGGCCAAAGTCTTAGTCCAGGACCTGTGGCAGACCAAGAGGGACTGGGATGAACCAATCCACCCAGCTGACCTAGTGGAACGATGGATCTGTTGGGAAACTGAGTTAACGGAGCTCTCTGATGTCCAAATGCCAAGATGTTATGTACCATCCTGTGTTGACCAACTGGGATCATGCCTGGAACTGCATGTGTTCTGTGACGCTTCGGAGCGAGCTTATGGGGCGGTTTCCTATCTTAGAGTGGAGGATAAGGCAGGCCACACCCATGTCTCCTTTGTCATGGCCAGGTCCAGGGTCGCACCCAAGAAGCAGTTGTCAATGCCTAGGCTGGAACTCAGTGCTGCCCTTTCCGGAGCCCAGTTGGCCTCTACCTTGCGAGCCGAGCTCACCTTGCCAATCCAAAGGATCATCTACTGGAGTGATTCGACCACTGTATTGACATGGCTCAAGTCGGAGTCCTGCAGGTATAAGGTGTTTGTCGGGACTCGCATTGCGGAAATCAAGACCTAACAGAAGTCCAGGACTGGAGGTATGTTGATAGTATAAACAATCCTGCTGATGACATTACTAGAGGTAAAACCCTTAAGGAATTGGCTAAACCCCATCGCTGGAGCTTGGGACCACCATTCTTGTCCCAACCAGAGAACGAGTGGCCGACAGCCCCCAGGCGTGCGGCCCCTCCGCGACCGACTGAAGCTCATGAGTTAAGGAAGTCTGCCCAATGCTACAGCATTTCTACGGAACCAACAACAGCTCTCCCTGACCTAACACAATCCCAAACACTGCCGGATCTGATCACAGCCACAAACCAGACCTCAGATGGGGTGGCTTCTATACCTACCTCCCTCGCGGCAGAGACACTACTCCTCCAGCAAGCACAAGCAGTTAGCTTCCTGAGGAGTTAAAAGCTCTGAAAGCCGGTAGGGAAGTGGCTAAGGGCAGCCGTCTTCTCTCTCTTGCCCCAGAATATGATCCAATCCTTGGAGTGATCAGAGTCGGAGGAGGCTGCGCCAAGCGGAGGTTTTGGACCCAGATGCTATCCACCCAATTATCCTCGACTCCAGACACCCTCTTACCAGGCTCCTCATCAAGAGTTATGATGAGCGGCTTCTCCACCCAGGGCCAGAGAGGGTCTATGGGGAGATGAGGCGGAAGTACTGGATAATTGGAGGACGAGGAGCCATTCGTAAGCACCAATACGCCTGCGTAGAATGTCAGAGATGGCGGGCCGGAGCTACGGTGCCCAAAATGGCAGATTTACCCCCTGCTCGCTTGCGCCTCCTTAAACCACCCTTCTGGTCAACAGGAGTAGATTGCTTCGGCCCCTTGATGATCAAGTTAGGTCGTCGTGTGGAAAAGCGCTGGGGCATTCTATTCAAGTGTATGACAACCAGATGTGTCCACCTGGACCTACTGGAGAGTTTGGATACGGAAGCCTTCCTCATGGCCCTACGGCGGTTTATCTCCCGACGGGGAAACCCTACGAGATCCTGGCTGACAGAGGTACGAACTTCAAGGCAGGAGAAGCCAGGTTGGAGGAAGCCTTCCAAGCCATGGAACCCAGCTTCCAGGATCAGCTGATGGACCAACAAATCTCATTCAAATTTAACCCTCCAGGCGCTCCTCATTTTGGAGGAACATGGGAGCGAGAGATCAAATCTGTAAAGACGGCCTTACGAGTCGTACTAGGGGACCAAACTGTCACTGAAACGGTCTTGAGGACTGTCCTGATAGAGGTGGAAGGGATTCTGAACTCCAAACCCTTGGGATATCTCTCTGCAGACATCGCTGACCCCGATCCGGTTACACCGAATATGCTCTTGATGGGACGCCGAGATGCGTCACTTCCTCAAGCCATGTATGCTGATACCAACCTCGTCGGCAGATGCCGGTGGCGACACAGCCAAATCTTAGCTGACCATTTTTGGGCCCGATTCATTCGGGATTACCTACCAAGTCTACAGCACAGAGTGAAATGGCGGAGAGAAATGGCCAGCCTGGAAACTGGCCAAGTAGTAATGATGGTGGACCCTCAGCTGCCTCGAGCCTCCTGGCCGGTGGGCCGTATAACTAAGACCATGCCTGGGACCGATGGTCGTGGTAGATCAGTGGAAATCCAGGTGAAGAACCGGACATATATCCGGCCAGTTGCCCGACTGATTCCTCTCCCTGAGATAACAGAGGATGGGGAGCAATGAGCCTTTTTGAGGAATGTGGAAATTAACAAATTTCCGGGGTGGCTGTAGAAAAGGCCCATGGAGTTGGTGGAATACTCCTTTACTTAATTGCCATTTACTCAGCTGGGCCAGGGGCGCTTTAATTAGGTCAGGTGGAAATGTCCTACAGATCTCAACTCTATAAAAGGAGGAAATTGCCATCGCCTGGTCTCGCTGCTTTCTCTTCCCTAAATCCATCTGATCCAGAAGTTCTGTGCGTCCATGAATCCACGTAAGTCCACCGACTCTTACCTTTCATCAGAATGATCTGTGGTGATCGGGAGAGTGGGCCATTCAGTTATTGTTTATAGTTATCACCGCGGAGCGCGGCTTGGAGCGCACGCTTGAAACATATTGTGTAATGTGAATTGTTAATAATGACTGCTATGATTTGATCTTTGATTATGAATTTGATTGTATACATGTTATTTGTTTCCTTTGTGATGCAGCACAGACTACCAGTAAATATACCACTTTATGGTTAAAGGAATTCCTGCCTCAGTCTCATACATTCCTCTGTCACCTGACACGTGACCACCTGTTCACCTTCACTGTCAGTCATCCTACCTGTCCAGCAACCCACACAGATTCCACTAATCTTTCAAGCGGACACAGTGTAGTAGTGGTTGGGATAGAGACGACACAGTGTAGTAGTGGTTGGGACAGAGAGGACATAGTGTAGTTGTAGTAGTAGTGGTTGGGACAGTGACGACATGGTGTAGTACTAATTGTACTGGAAGGGACAGAGAGGACACACTGTAGAAGTAATAGATGTTTGTATAGAGAGGACACAGTGTAGAAGTAGTAGTTGTTTGTATAGAGAGGACAAGGTGTAGTAGAAGTCATTGTTGGGACAGAGAGAACATGGTGTAGTAGTAGTGGCAGTGGTTGGGACAGTGAGGACACAGAGTAGTAGAAGCAGTGGTGGTTGGGACAGAGACGACATGGTGTAGTAGTGGTTGGGATAGAGACGACACGGTGTAGTAGTGGTTGGGATAGAGAGGACACAGTGTAGTAGTACTAGTGGTTGGGATAGAGAGGACACAGTGTAGTAGTACTAGTGGTTGGGATAGAGAGGAAACGGTGTAGTAGTGGTTGGGATAGAGAAGACACAGTGTAGTAGTACTAGTGGTTGGGATAGAGAGGAAACGGTGTAGTAGTGGTTGGGATAGAGAGGACACAGTGTAGTAGTACTAGTGGTTGGGATAGAGAGGACACGGTGTTGTAGTGGTTGGGATAGAGAGGACACAGTGTAGTAGTACTAGTGGTTGGGATAGAGAGGACACGGTGTAGTAGTGGTTGGGATAGAGACGACACAGTGTAGTAGTGGTTGGGATAGAGAGGACACAGTGTAGTAGTACTAGTGGTTGGGATAGAGCGGACACAGTGTAGTAGTGGTTGGGATAGAGAGGACACAGTGTAGTAGTGGTTGGGACAGAGAGGACGCGGTGTAGTAGTACTAGTGGTTGGGATAGAGAGGACACAGTGTTGTAGTGGTTGGGAGAGAGAGGACACAGTGTAGTAGTGTTTGGGACAGAGAGAACACAGTGTTGTAGTAGTAGTGGTGGTTGGGACAGAGAGAACACAGTGTTGTAGTAGTAGTGGTGGTTGGGACAGAGAGAACACAGTGTTGTAGTAGTAGTGGTGGTTGGGACAGAGAGAACACAGTGTTGTAGTAGTAGTGGTGGTTGGGACAGAGAGAACACAGTGTTGTAGTAGTAGTGGTGGTTGGGACAGAGAGAACACAGTGTTGTAGTAGTAGTGATGGTTGGGACAGAGAGAACACAGTGTTGTAGTAGTAGTGGTGGTTGGGACAGAGAGAACACAGTGTTGTAGTAGTAGTGGTGGTTGGGACAGAGTGGTTGGGAAAGAACACAGTGTTGTAGTAGTAGTAGTGGTTGGGACAGAGAGAACACAGTGTTGTAGTAGTAGTGGTGGTTGGGACAGAGAGAACACAGTGTTGTAGTAGTAAAGTGTACTAGTGGTTTGGGACAGAGAGAACACAGTGTTGTAGTAGTAGTGGTGGTTGGGACAGAGAGAACACAGTGTTGTAGTAGTAGTGGTGGTTGGGACAGAGAGAACACAGTGTTGTAGTAGTAGTGGTGGTTGGGACAGAGACGACATGGTGTAGTAGTGGTTGGGATAGAGAGGACACAGTGTACTAGTACTAGTGTTTGGGATAGAGAGGACACAGTGTAGTAGTACTAGTGGTTGGGAGAGAGACGACACGGTGTAGTAGTGGTTGGGATAGAGAGGACACAGTGTAGTAGTACTAGTGGTTGGGATAGAGAGGACACAGTGTAGTAGTACTAGTGTTTGGGATAGAGAGGACACAGTGTAGAAATAGTAGCAGTGGTTGGGATAGAGAGGACAAGGTGTACCAGAAGTAGTTGTTTGGACAAAGAGAACACAGTTTAAAGGAAGTAGTAGTGGGTGGGACAGAGAGGACACAGTGTAGTGGTGGTCGTAGTGGTTGGGACAAAGAGAACACAGTGTAAAGGAAGTAGTACTGGGTGGGACAGAGAGGACATAGTGTAGTGGTGGTCGTAGTGGTTGGGACAAAGAGAACACAGTGTAAAGGAAGTAGTACTGGGTGGGACAGAGAGGACACAGTGTAGTGGTGGTAGTAGTGGTTGGGACAGAGAGGACAATGTGTAGAAGTAGTAGTAGTGGTTGGGATAGAGAGGACACAGTAAAGTAGTATTAGCAGTGATTGGGACAAAGAGGACAAGGCGTAGTAGAAGAATTTGTTGGGACAGAGAGGACATGGTGTAATAGAAGTAGTGGTGGTTGGGACAGAGAGGACACAGTTTACAAGAAGTAGCATTGGTTGGGAAAGAGAGGACACATTTTAGTAGTATTAGTAGTGGTTGGGAGAGAGAGAGGACACAGTGTAGTAGTATTAGTAGTGGTTGGGACAGAGAGGACACAGTGTAGTAACAGTAGAAGTACTGGTTGGGAAAGGGAGTACACAGTGTATTAGTAGTACCACTGGTTGGGAGAGAGATACATCAGTGTAGTAATAGTACTGGTTGGGACAGAGATACATCAGTGTAGTAATAGTACTGGTTGGGACAGAGAGATATCAGTGTAGTAATAGTACTGGTTGGGACAGAGATACATCAGTGTAGTAATAGTACTGGTTGGGACAGAGAGACATCAGTGTAGTAATAGTACTGGTTGGGACAGAGATACATCAGTGTAGTAATAGTACTGGCTGGGACAGAGATACATCAGTGTAGTAATAGTACTGGTTGGGACAGAGATACATCAGTGTAGTAATAGTACTGGTTGGGACAGAGATACATCAGTGTAGTAATAGTACTGGTTGGGACAGAGATACATCAGTGTAGTAATAGTACTGGTTGGGACAGAGAGATATCAGTGTAGTAATAGTACTGGTTGGGACAGAGATACATCAGTGTAGTAATAGTACTGGTTGGGACAGAGATACATCAGTGTAGTAATAGTACTGGTTGGGACAGAGATACATCAGTGTAGTAATAGTACTGGTTGGGACAGAGATACATCAGTGTAGTAATAGTACTGGTTGGGACAGAGATACATCAGTGTAGTAATAGTAGTGGTTGGGACAGAGATACATCAGTGTAGTAATAGTACTGGTTGGGACAGAGATACATCAGTGTAGTAATAGTACTGGTTGGGACAGAGATATATCAGTGTAGTAATAGTACTGGTTGGGACAGAGATACATCAGTGTAGTAATAGTACTGGTTGGGACAGAGAGATATCAGTGTAGTAGAAATATTAGTGGTTGGGACAGAGTGGACACAGTGTAGTAGTTGTAGTAGTGGTTGGGACAGAGAGGACACAATGTTGAAGTAGTATTTGGGACACAGTTGACACAGTGTAGTAGAAATAGTAGCGGTTCGGACAGAGAGAACAGAGTGTAGTATTAGTTGTCCTGGTAGGGACAGAGTAGTATGGTGTAGTAGTGGATGGGACAGAGAGGACACGGTGTTGTAGTTGTAGTAGTGGTTGGGACAGAGAGATCACAGTGTTGTAGTTGTAGTAGAATCATCGAATCCACCGTGTCCTTGGGGACCTTCAATGCTGCAGATTGTTTTGGTACTCTTCGCCACAGCTGTACCTCGACACAATCATATCTCGAAGCTCAATTCCTTCGACCTCATGGCTTGGTTTTTGCTCTGACATACACTTTCAACTGTTGGACCTTATAAAGACAGGTGTGTGCCTTTCTAAATCACATGCAATCATTTGAATTTACCACAAGTGGAGTCCAATGAAGTTGTGGAAACATCTAAAGGATGGTCCATGTAAACAGGATGCACCTGAGTCATAGCAAAATATTACTATTATACCTTTTGCAAACATTTCTAAAAACCTTTTTTCGCTTTGTCATTATGTTGTATCATGTGGAGATTGATGAGGGAAAAATATGTCCAATCCATTGTAGAATAAGGCTGTAACATAACAAAATGTGTCCAATCCATTGTAGAATAAGGCTGTAACATAACAAAATGTGTCCAATCCATTGTAGAATAAGGCTGTAACATAACAAAATGTGTCCAATCCATTGTAGAATAAGGCTGTAACATAACAAAATGTGTCCAATCCATTGTAGAATAAGGCTGTAACATAACAAAATGTGTCCAATCCATTGTAGAATAAGGCTGTAACATAACAAAATGTGTCCAATCCATTGTAGAATAAGGCTGTAACATAACAAAATGTGGAAAAAGAGAAGAGGTCTGAAAACCTTCTGAAATCACTGTATATACAGTATCAATACCTTTCCCTCAGGCAATATGGCAGCCAACCATCCATGGAACCATTACTTATAATTAAGTATTTTAGTCTGTTTCCTCACTTCACATTATAATTGTGTTGTGGACATAACTTACGATCTGTTGATTTTCATTTTTTTTCAAATTAAGCCATTATTTCATGCATGTGAAATTAAAAATGTTCTTTCATTCATTTCTCATTTGATTTAGTTGTCTATTCAGTCTCCTTTAACTGCTGTGATAAAAGAATGGACATTGAAGCAGGCATTATATTAACACATGTTATATGGACGAGAACAAAATGTCCTACTGCCGGGATTATAGACAGGTCTTAAACAAGAGTAATTGTGTATGGGTGGAAAAGTGGCAAAGATTGGAAAAAAAACAATTCAGAAAATACAAATATTTTTCACATTGTAAAAATGTGTAGGTGAACATTTCTCAGGCTGTTTGTTGCACAATAAACACATATAGGCCTACAATGTAACACAACACAGCACACTACATGAAACACACATTAAATCATATGAGGAGTATTGTGTTACCGTTTTCCTCTAGGTGTTTTCGGAGGATGTAGCTGGTCTCGGTTCCCTCTGTGGCGTAGTCCAGTGGAATGTTTCCATTCACATCCTGAAGTAGAACATTCACCCCAGTCTTCCAGAAATCACGGAACGTATCAAACCCACCATAGAATGAATAGAGGAGGGGAGGGAGGAGGAGACACAAACAAATTGAGTGGTTTCTCAGGCCATTCATCAAAGAGGAATCGATGATAAAGTAGGCCCAATTATCAGGCCCTCCCAGCAGTGTGAACCTGTGGAGAGCCACAGGGACATTAACACTCAATGAAGTGAATTAAACAACTCATTACATATGGGATTGTGGGGACCCCAGGGCAGGGACACGTGTGTGTGTGTGTTGTGTGTCTGTGTGTTGATGGGACCGTGGGATCATCGAGGGGAGGGGGTTAGGATGTGTGTGACAAGTGGTAGAGAGTGTGAGTGTGTGTGACAAGAATAATGTGCGTTTACACAGTGAAGAGTCCTACCAGTGTTGCCTGCTCTTGGGGTGTGAGATAACAACATACCCCCAGGCAGACTACACTTGGACTGTGTAATGACTGCTGTTTGTCTAAACATACACAAGTAAAACATGGTTGGGATTCAACATTCCTCCCACCACTATCCTCAGGAACTACTCTGTGATTTGTCACCTCTGTTGTAACATCACTCCTTTCTTCCTTGCCTCACTTCCTCGCTTGACCTGTTTTCCCCTCTCTTTTATTTCTCTCTCTTTTCCCTCTCTCTGTATCTCCTCCCCTCTGAAACATACTTAAACTAACACACTTCCTTTCACGTCGCCATTGTCAGTCTTTCCCCATAAATCGCTGCTTGTCGTTTGCCTAAACAATAAAAGAGGTTGCAGTGTAATGATCGTGGCTGGGCTGCGGCTGATAAGAGGGACAGGGTCCTTTAAGTGTGGTTCCTTATTGAATATTTACAGCTAATAGAATTCTAACAACCATGTTAGGATGCAGCCCAAGATTAATGGGCAGGTCTTCAAGCAGACAGAGAAAAGTGTGTGTGTGTGTGTGCATGGGGGGGTTCATATGTCTTTGTGTGTGTGTATGTGCGTGTGTGCGTGTGTGTGCGTGTGTGCGTGTGCGTGTGTGTGTGCGTGTGCGTGTGTGCGTGTGTGTGTGTGTGTGTGTGTGTGTGTGTGTGTGTGTGTGTGGGGGGGGGATTGCTTTACAGATGATAAAGAAAGGAGGAAGAGGAATACCAAGCAGATGGATGTAGGCTAGAGAGCGACCTGCAAATGCTGAACACCAATCCCCCAAATAGAAAGTCCAAAACCTTATATTTCAGAGCCCATGGACCCTAAAATTCAAACCTCAAAAACCAAGAACAAAAACATTCTGCAATCTCTATACACTAGGGAAACATCAGAGATGATGAATCTACCCCTGGCATTAATGCCAAACAATCAAAAACACAATTCATTTAGTTCAACTGATGTTATTGTTATGTTATTAAATAGTGGAGAGGTCTGCGTTTGGAGTTTGCCCCTTTGTTTCTTTGGGTAAATTCCTACCAATCTGTAGTCTGGTCTAGCAGGAGCTGTTGTCATTCATTAGCAGGGTTAGTTAGGGGTTAATGAATATATTACTTAACATTCAACATCAGCTGGTGCTTTGTATCTATTCACGAGGTTGGGCTCATCGATGTAAGAAGGCGAGCAGGGAGAGCGAGAAAGGAATAGAGAGAGAGGGGGGAGGAGAAAGAGCACCTACTGCCTGTCTATTTTCATACATATTTTCATCCAGTCCAGATATGCCAGTCATTCAGTCTTTTGCAGGTTTCAGAAAACCAGAGAGTGGGGAGGGACAGTTATTGACTTATCCACAGACTGTCACACACACACACACTCTGGACAGTGAGTGTATGTGTGCATGCGTGTGCGTTGAGTAGATAGGGGTGAGGTGGTGTCCCTGACCTATCATTCTGAGCTCCCGGGTCAATAGGGGACTGTCCTAATGAAGACATCACTTGACACAGCCTGGTCTTGCGCTACAGTCAGACTACAGTAGGCTACACACTGCTATACCCACTGAACTGGTTCTCCTGAGGAAAACAACGGGAACCTCTGGAGGATGGTTTCTGATGTATGCATTGTGTTATTTATTCATTGTAGTTTATACTTAGCTGACACCTACCATTATGTCAAACTTTGCAGTCAATACATAGCGGCAGACAAATGTAATGGAATATAAGAATACAAGGAGCAATATGAGTTTGACCACCTCATTAATCGTAATGTAATCCTACATGGCAATATTAACAATGTTAGACTTGACTTGATATGACTGCTATATCTTGGAGCATCCCATCGATCAAGACAGAGCATCATCCGTCTGTTTACAGGCATTAGCCACTGACACGTAGAAACGAGCGGCGTCCAGTTGTTTCCCGGGCGCCACACGTGCAGCAGGGGTTAACAAGCTGACCGCAACACGCTCAGCTCTCACTGCCGCATTATGATGGATCAGCGTTTGTCGCCCTAACAACAGGACGCCATAACGTGACCCCGGTGGGATCAATACCAACCACAACTAAGATGTAGGACTGTCCCCTGGGAGGACTGAGCGTGTTGCGGTCAGCTACACACACCATGTCCCTAAAGCTAGATAAATGAGCTTAGAATGGACTAGCTATATAGTCAATGTGGACAAGTCCCCTACGCTAAGACACATTACATCACCGTTTTCAGATTTATGGAAGGAGTCTGGATCAAGACAGAAAATAATATTAAGTTCCACTATTTTATAAGAGTTTAGACATGGCCATGTCGTTAGGATTTGAAAGACAAAAGAAGCTGATCATTTTCAAATGCCAAAAGTGGGTCAGTCTTCTACTGTAGTTTCAGAGGGACTTATGCGACTCAGGCTAAACCTATCTAAAAGGAAGTTTCATGACAACAGAAGATCTCAGGAGAACAGCTTAATCACAATCTCTTATCTTAAGCCATGAGGAGTTTAATGAAGCCAGTAATATTAAGATGATTGCTGTAAGCCGTACCATCAACACCCAGCAACAGACAGTTAGGAGTTACAGAATATTACGCAGAAACTTCAGGGTCATAACTTTCACACGTGTTTAGACAAAGTGTGTTTGAGAGGTCGGTTAAAGAGTCAACGTGACACATCAGAGGACCACTCCAGACAGACGAGGCAGAGAAACCTCCAACGATCCTCTGATATAACAGGATTACAGTGACATGAGAGAACTGATATCATGGTAGTACTCAAAGTGATGGGGAGTAGTTAACTACATGTAGTTGAAGTAGTAATTGAACTACCTTTTGCTGTAGCTTGGTGGTAGTTTAACTAAATTAAATTCTAGGTTGTGTTTTCAGTAGTTAACTACTTTTTTTTGCCATGTAGAGGTGTATCTAACTTCTGGAACGACACACCATTTTTTTTAAAAAATAAAATAAAATATGGGTAGAGTAGGCAATAATTTCCTTTCTGTTTGACTGTATGTTACTTAAGGGCAACTTGGGTATATCTTAACTTCTTCCAGTGTGAAGTACTTGGTAGCTTGGTAAACGACCAATTCCCTGATTGCTCCCGAATGGCGCAGCGTTCTAAGGCACTGCATCTCAGTGCTTGAGGCATCACTACAGACACCATGGTTTGAATCCAGGCTGTATCACAGCCGTCTATGATTGGGAGTCCCATAGGACGACGCACAATTGTCCCAGCTCCGTCTGTGTTTGGCCGGTGTAGGCCGTCATTGTAAATAAGACTTTGTTCATAACTGACGTGCCTAGTTAAATCAAAAACTAAAAAACAATATTTTCAGAGTAGATTCCCCAACACTGAGTATTCATTAGGGCATGCAACGGTAAACCTAAAACAAGTGTTTCTTATTGGACGAGTTAAATGAATACCTTCATGTTTTGTCACATTTCTTCTTATTTGGACCAATCACTTCCTCTGGGAGATGTTAGAACAGAATAAGGACAACCGGCCAATTAGCTCCTAATCGCGAATCACTTATCTAATTGCTGCCTGCATGGCCCTCGATAGCCATGCAAATCAGGAGACCTTAATTGGTACTGTGAAATTAAATCAGATATGATAACGGACTGATACCATGATGGGTTCTAGGCTTTGATTATGGAGCTATGGTGATGCCACATAAACAGAGATTGCTACTCAACTAGACTAGACTATAGAAACAATTATGCCATCTCTTCATAATTGTTATTGTACATGCTGGTGTTTGATGAGCTGTAAATTAATGATGAATATCTCACTATGGCTGCATTTAGACAGGCAGCCCAATTCAGATTTTTTTTTCCACTAATTGGTATTTTGACCAATCAGATCAGACACTGAAAAATATATGATGTGAAATGATCTAATGAGATTGGTCAAAATACCAATTAGTGGAAAAAATATCAGAATTGGCCTGTCTGTCTAAACACAGTCTTTAACTCAAATTTAACCCAACTCACATTTAATATAAGGTCAGGCTAGCTTTAGCATGAAGGAACACTACTCTGTTGTTGCCTATTGGCTCCTATCATAGTTTTATAACCAAACTAAACATTTCCATGACTAAAATCCCCTCCACTCCTCTCACAGGCACACAGACATGCTAAATTCTGTGAGACGGAGCAGTACCCGGAGCTGGGAATAGGGGTTTAGAATGGGGTTGGGAACAGGGTTGGGAATGGGTATTGGGACTGCATGGGGAATTGGGAAGCTTCCTCCCACACCAGCTGTTTGCAATGCGGTGATAAGATAATTAGCATTAGCACTAGCAAACAGAGAGAGAGAGAGGGTGAGAGAAAATAATGTTACCCCCTCCATCCCAGCAAATACAGCCACTGTGTCATCTCCGTCAGCACAAACACTGTCCTCTATTTAGGATGCAGGAATGGAAACCCAAGGACATGGATGAAAAGGAGGAGGAGATGAAAGGAATGACACAATGGTTAACTGCATGAATGAGCTGGACATTTTTGTTTGCATATCTTCACATGTCAATCAAAGTTAAGTCTGTCAATCATTCTGATATGGTGAATCACTCTGAAAATAATAAATGTCCCTACATTAGACCCAGCACATTGTTTGGGAAATTCCCTGAAATACTTCCTAATATGAATACTGTATATGTACAGTGTTTTCAGTAAGTATTCAGACCCCTTCACTTTTTCCACATTTTATTAAGTACAGCCTTATTCTAAAACGGCTTACATAGTTGTTTTCCTTCATCTATCTACACACAATACCCCATAATGACAAAGCAAAAACAAGTTTTTAGAATTTTGTTGCAAATCTATATGAAGAAAAAACAACCCGTACAAATCAGCTGGGCTTGACAATCTGGACCCTCTATTTCTGAAACTATCCGCCGCCATTGTCACAACCCCTATTACCAGCCTGTTCAACCTCTCTTTCATATCGTCTGAGATCCCCAAGGACTGGAAAGCGGCCGCGGTTATCCTCCTCTTCAAAGGGGGTGACACCCTGGACCCAAACTGTTACAGACCTATATCCATCCTGCCCTGCCTATCTAAGGTCTTCGAAAGCCAAGTCAACAAACAGATCACTGACCATCTCGAATCCCACCGTACCTTCTCCGCTGTGCAATCTGGTTTCCGAGCCGGTCAAGGGTGCACCTCAGCCACGCTCAAGGTACTAAACGATATCATAACCGCCATCGATAAAAGACAGTACTGTGCAGCCGTCTTCATCGACCTGGCCAAGGCTTTCGACTCTGTCAATCACCATATTCTTATCGGCAGACTCAGTAGCCTCGGTTTTTCTAATGACTGCCTTGCCTGGTTCAAAAACCACTTTGCAGACAGAGTTCAGTGTGTCAAATTGGAGGGCATGTTGTCCGGTCCTCTGGCAGTCTCTATGGGGGCGCCACAGGGTTCAATTCTCGGGCCGACTCTTTTCTCTGTATATATCAATTATGTTGCTCTTGCTGCAGGCGATTCTCTGATCCACCTATACGCAGACGACACCATTCTATATACTTCTGGCACTTCCTTGGACACTGTGCTATCTAACCTCCAAACGAGCTTCAATGCCATACAACACTCCTTCCGTGGCCTCCAACTGCTCTTAAACGCTAGTAAAACCAGATGCATGCTTTTCAACCGTTTGCTGCCTGCACCCACACGCCCAACTAGCATCACCACCCTGGATGGTTCCGACCTAGAATATGTGGACATCTATAAGTAACTAGGTGTCTGGCTAGACTGTAAACTCTCCTTCCAGACTCATATTAAACATCTCCAATCCAAAATCAGATCTAGAATTGGCTTTCTATTTTGCAACAAAGCCTCCTTCACTCATGCCGCCAAACTTACCCTTGTAAAACTGACAATCCTTACCGATCCTCGACTTCGGCGATGTCATCTACAAAATAGCTTCCAATACTCTACTCAGCAAACTAGATGCAGTTTATCACAGTGCCATCCGTTTTGTTACTAAAATACCTTATACCACCCACCACTGTGACCTGTATGCTCTAGTCGGCTGGCCCTCGCTACATATTCGTCGCCAGACCCACTGGCTCCAGGTCATCTACAAGTCCATGCTAGGTAAAGCTCCGCCTTATCTCAGTTCACTGGTCACAATGGCAACACCCACCCGTAGCACGCGCTCCAACAGGTGTATCTCACTGAACACCTAATTTGGCTGCCTTTCCTTCCAGTTCTCTGCTGCCTGTGACTGGAACGAATTGCAAAAATCATTGAAGTTGGAGACTTATCTCCCTCACCAACTTTTAAGCATCTGCTATCTGAGCAGCTAACCGGTCGCTGCAGCTGTACATAGTCCATCGGGAAATAGCCCACCCAATTTACCTACCTCATCCCTATACTGTTTTTATTTATTTACTTTTCTGCTCTTTTGCACACCAGTATCTCTACCTGCACATGACCATCTGATCATTTATCACTCCAGTGTTAATCTGCTAATTTGTAATTATTCGCCTACCTCTTCATGCCTTTTGCACACAATGTATATATACTTCCTTTTTTCTTTTTTTCTACTGTGTTATTGACTTGTTATTGTTTAATCCATGTGTAACTCTGTGCTGTTGTCTGTTCACACTGCTATGCTTTATCTTGGCCAGGTTGCAGTTGTAAATGAGAACTTGTTCTCAACTAGCCTACCTGGTTAAATAAAGGTGAAAAAAGGAAATATCACATTTAAATAAGTATTCAGACTCTACTCAGTACTTTGTTGAAGCACCTTTGGCTGCAATTACAGCCTTGAGTCTTCTTGGGTATGACGCTACACATTTGGCACACATGTATTTGGGGAGTTTCTTCCATCCTTCTCTGTATATTCTCTCAAACTCTCAGGTTGGATAGGGAGCATTGCTGCAGAGATATTTTCAGGTCTTTCCAGAGATGTTCAATCGGGTTCAAGTCTGAGATCTGGCTGGGCCACTGAAGGACATTCAGAGACTTATCAACGAAACCACTCCTGCGTTGTCTTGGCTGTGTGCCTAGGGTTGTTGTCCTGCTGGAAGGTGAAACTTCGCCCCAGTCTGAGGTCCTGAGCGCTCTGGAGCAGGTTTTAATCAAGGATTTCTCTGTACTTTGCTCTGTTCGTCTTTCCCTTGATCCTGATTAGTCTTACAGTCCTGGCTGCTGAAAAACATCCCCACAGCATGATGCTGCCCCCACCATGGTTAACCGCAGAGATGGTATTGACCAGGTGATGAGAGGTGCCTGGTTTCCTCCAGACTTGACGCATGGCATTCAGGCCAAAATGTTCAATCTTGGTTTCATCAGAACAGAGAATCTTGTTTCTCATGGTCTGAGTCCTTTAGCTGCCTTTTGGCAAACTCCAAGCAGGCATGTGCATTTTACTGAGGAGTAGCTTCTGTATTGGCCACTCTACCACAAAGGTCTGATTGGTGGAGTGCTGCAGAGATGGTTGTCCTTCTGGAAGGTTCTCCTATATCCACAGAGGAACTCTGGAGCTCTGTCAGAGTGATCATCAGGTTCTTGTTCTCCTCTCTGACCAAAGCCCTTCTCCCCCGATTGCTCAGTTTGGCTGGACAGCCAGGCTTGGTGGTACCAAACTTCTTTAATTTAAGAATTATGGAGGCCACTGTGTCTCTTTAGGACCTTCAATACTGCAGAAATGTTTTGGGACCCTTCCCCAGATCTGTGCCTCGACACAATGAGCTCTACGGACAAGACCTCATGGCTTGGTTTTTGCTGTGACATGCACTGTGAACTATTGGACCTTATATAGACAGTTGTGTGCCTTTCCAAATCATGTCCAATCAATTTAATTTACCACAGGTGGACTCCACTGAAGTTGTAGAAACATATCAAGGATGATCAATGTAAACAGGATGCAACTGAGCTTAATTTTGATTGTCATAGTGTCACGGCTCCTCCTCTGCATTGCAGGGGTGGTTCCTCCTGCAGGCAGAGGAGGGTCGTTAGTGTTTGGAGTCACCTGGGATTCTGAGTTTGTTCGTGATTTGACTTCTGCATTTAATCGTTGGTGTACAGCTTCTGAAGTTAGTACTTTTGAGGGTCTGTCTAATTTGATTGTGTTAGAACAGTTCAAAAATGATGTGTCTGACCAAGTTGCTACATACATGAATAAACATAAAATTAAGTCTCCAAGTGATGCAGCAAAATTTGCAGATGAGTACAGGCTAACACATAAAAGCCATTTTGAATCAAACAGTGACATGTACCATAAAAAGAACTTTACTCCTAGGAATAGTAGGTCACCTTTTTCTGGGGCTTCTTTCCAAAGGCCTCAGCAGGAGTTTGGGTCTGGAGGACGTGAAGCACCGGTTAATGCTAATACCTGTCGCTACTGTTTAGTTGAAGGACATTGGAAGAAAGATTGTCCTCTTGCTTAAATCAAAAAAGTCAGGTCAAGTTAAACCTGCTGTGATGGCAAGTCCTGTTGCAGCCTCTGACCACCAGGGTGAGCTTTTTCAGCCACTCGTTAAGTTTGATTCTCAGTCTTCCCACAGTGATGTTTCAGCCTTTATTTCTGATGGTGTAGTGTCCCTGGTAGATGGCAACCAAAATGTTTCAATCAAGATCTTAAGAGACACTGGAGCTTTAGATTCTTTTATTCTGGAATCTGTTTTGCCGTTCTCTAAAGAGTCTGATACTGGCAGTTGTGTAATGGTATGTGGTATGGGTTTAGTTCCATTCTCTTGTCTTTTACACGAAGTTACCCTAAAATGTGGTCTGGTAAAGGGTGATGTAGATGTTGGGGTTAGACCCCAGTTGCCAGTAGAGGGAGTCCACATGATTTGGGGGAATGACTTGGCAGGTAGTAAGGTGTGGGCAGATGGCAAACTAAACATCTGTAAGAAGCAACCTTCAGTGTCACCTGCAAGGGAATCGCCGCATCAAAACTGTATGTCTCCTGAGGTATTTCCAGTTTGTGCGGTTACCCGCACGGCCTCTCGTAAGGAGATTGAGAGTAAGCCAGAAAGTCATGAGTTGCCAGTCAAACTCCAGACAGAACAGTTGACTAGTTCCAGAGATTCATTGATGGCTGAGCAAAAGGCTGTTCTGATCTGTTTGATAAAGTTGTTCCTGATTCAGTGGTGAGGAATAGTGCTCAGTGTTATTTTCTTCTTGATGGGCTGTTAGTCAGGAAATGGTTTCCACACTATGATCAGGGTCTAGGAGAACCAGTCTTTCAAATAGTTGTACCTACTACTTTGCAAAATAAAGTGTTGCAAACTTCACATGGTGCAAACTTCATATGGGTGTTCGTAAAACTTATGATCGCATACTTCGTTGTTTTTTCTGGCCACATTTAAAGCGAGATGTATCTCAGTTTATTAAAACTTGTGATACGTGTCAGCGCACAAGCAAGCCAAACCAGGTTGTAAAGCCAGCACCTTGGTATCCAATACCAGCCATAGGGCAACATTTTGAGCATCTTATTATCAATTGTGTTGGGCCTTTACCAAGGTCCAAGTCAGGTCATAGCTACTTATTAACTGTTTTGTGTCAAGTAACCAGATATCCGGCAGCTTTTTCCTTGCGTACCATAACTTCAAAATCAGTCAGCGTTAACTCAATTTATTTCAACATTTGGGATTCCAAAAATCATCCAGTCAGATCTGGGGTCTAACTTTACCTCCCATTTATTTGCTCAGGTTATCAAACCGCTTAAAGTTTAAGACAACAAGTCTACTGCGTTCCATGCCCAGAGCCAGGGAGCTTTAGAACGTTTCCATCAAAATGTAAAATCCTTGCTTCGTGCATACTGTACAGACCTGTCTCCAGATTGGGTGGAGGAGTTACCTTGGCTGTTACTAGCTGCTCGTGAAGTAGTGCAGGAAAGCACAGGGTTTAGCCCAAATTACTTAGTGTTTGGTCATAAGGTGCGTGGGCCTTTAGAAGTGTTTCAGGATGGTTGTTTGCCCGAGGAACCACCTCAGAACCTTATTGACTATGTAAATGGTTTTAGGTTGAAGTTGTATAGGGCTGGTGAACTGGCGAAAGAAACTAAAATCTTGTCAACGGAAAATGAAACTGAAATATGACAGACAGGCTGAGCTTCGTGAGTTTAGTCCCGGTGATCGTGTACTTGCTCTTCTGCCTCTTGTAAGTTCACCTTTTCAGGCAAAATATTGTGGTCCTTTGAATGTGTTGCATAAAGTGTCAGATTTGAACTATCTTATTGAAACCCCTGGTCATAGGAAGTCCTCTAAATTATGCCATGTGAACCTGTTAAAATGTTATCACTCCCGTGATCTAAGCGAAGTTGAAGGCACTGAGGTCAGCGTTGACCTCTGCTCCAGTCACTGCATCTTGTGGCTTTAATTTGGTGTAGGGGGGAACAGGAGGACGTTAGGGTTTCGGATGAGGTCTTACAAGGTCGGTTGAAAAACTCCCAGACTGATGCAAAACCTTGGGGTTTTGGTAGATCTTTTAGACTCTGAGAAACGTGATGAATTGGTGGCTCGTATTAGAAACTACCCTGTTTTGTTTTCTGACACTCCATCGCAAACCCACTTAATTGAGCACGATATAGACATCGGAGATGCTAAGCCTATCAAACTGAGATTTTATTGTGTATCTGAGGAGAAGAGATTGAAACTGGAAACAGAGGTGCAGTATATGTTGGACAATGGTATTGCGGAGCCATGTTGTTCAAATTGGGCTTCACCCTGTCTTTTGGTCAAAAGTCTGATTCCACTTTCAGACCTTGCACTGATTATAGAAAAGTTAACAATGCTACTAAAGCAGACCTTTACCCTCTTCCTAGGATGGAGGACTGTATTGATCAAGTTGGGTCAGCAAAGTATTTTAGCAAATTTGATCTTTTAAAGGGATATTGGCAAGTACCCCTTACCAAAAGAGCTTGTGAGATTGCTGCCTTTACAACTCCATCTGGTTTGTTCTCTTATACAGTGATGCCTTTCGGCTTGTGGAATGCTCCAGCCACCTTCCAGAGGCTAATGAATCCGGTGGTCTCAGGTCTGGAAGGGTGTGCTGTGTATTTGGACGACATGGTCATCTAGTCAGACTCCTGGGAGGAGCATGTTTGGAGAGTGCAAGCCCTGTTCGAAAGACTGGTGTGGGCCAGGGTGACTATTAATTTGGCAAAATGTGAGTTTGCCAAAGCTACAGTCACATACCTAGGCAAGGTTGTTGGTCAGGGTTTTGTCTGTCCCGTGGAAGCCAAGGTCCAGGCTGTGAAGCAGTTCCCACAGCCGTGCACAAAGAAAGAACTGATGCGCTTCCTGGGAATGGCGGGGTACTACCGTGCTTTCTGTAAAAACTTTTCAGTAGTAGTGTCCCCACTGACCAATCTGTTGATGGCCAAGCCTGAATTTATCTGGTCCACCCAGTGTCAAGAGGCATTTGATGCAGTTAAGGCTCTTTTGTGTTTGGCACCTGTGTTGGCAGCACCAAATTTGGGGAAACCTTTCAAATTGCAGGTAGACGCCAGTAAACCGGTGCTGGGGCTGTGCTTCTCCAGGAGAATGATAGCAATGTTGAGTGTCCAGTCAGTTTCTTCTCCCGGAAATGTAATAAGTATCAGAAGAACTATTCTGTAATTGAAAGGAGGCTTTAGGTCTCATTTGGGCTTTACAGCACTTCGAGATCTATGTTGGTTCTGGTTTGACCCCTTTAACTGTGTTCACTGACCACAGCCCACTTATTTTTGAGGTCGCTGCAAAATCCCAACCAGCGCCTGATAAGTTGGGCTTTGTTCTTGCAACCATTCAACCTTGATATTAGACACATTAGTGGTAAGGATAATATCATTGCTGATGCTCTGTCCCGTGCTCCTTTAACCTAGTTTGTATCTTCTCTCTGCTGACCCCTACGGGCTGTCTACGCCTCATTCCTCTTAAATTTCTCCCCAGGTACCAGGGCTGCCGAGTTTGAGGGGTGGACAGTCAGTTGGGGGACACGGGGCTACTACTAGGAGCCGGCACTGGTATCCTTTTTGTTTGTTTTTGGGGAAATTTGAATTGTTTTGAATATGTTGGAGGAAGTTGGGTTGAGGGTGGGACCCTCAGTTTAAGAAGGGGGGTGTCACGGCTCCTCCTCTGCATTGCAGGGGCGGTTTCTCCTGCAGGCAGAGGAGGGTCGTTAGTGATTGGAGTATTTAAACTGTCACTAATCACCTCTCTCTCTCTCCGCTCCTCCAGGTATGAACCTGTTTTGTTTGTTCCTTTGTAGTTTTGCATAGTTTTCACTCAGTCATTCACACACACAGATTCACACATCCATGCACTTTACATACACCTTACATTATGATACTTCCACACCTCATTCCTTTTTCTTAGTTTAGTGAATAGTTTTGTTTACAATAAAGAGCATTTTTTAAATTGGCCTATACCTGTAGTTTGTGTCCCCTCATTTTTGCCACAGGCTATGAGCTGGCCTGATTGATGAGGGGGGAAAACTATTCAATCCATTTTAGAATAAGTAACTAAAAAAGTTGTGGGGTCTGAATACTTTCTGAATGCACTGTGTTTCAAGAGAATCTATAACAATTGTATAATGCCTTAGAATGCACAACATAACACTAATAGTATAAACGTTCACTACAAAGTACTGATTGTGTAAATCAGCTTGATGTTTATCAGCAGTTCCATAGGAATGATCAACAAAACATGCCCTGATTGCGGTCTTACTTGGGATCGGAGCAGAGTGACTGTGCATTGGCAGGCTCAGTGCTGGATAAGACATGTGGTGTCAGGAAGGCAGAAAGAAAAGGGAAGCAGAGGCTGTATCAGCTTCAAAAATAGCTATTTTTACTCAGCCACTGCCTCAGCTCTCCTTTCAGCTGTCCTCCTGTACCCTTCTGATAACTCTGTAATATATGTTATCTTATTCTGAGGAACACACATACATTTACACGTGCACACACACACAAACACAGAGAGGGAGAGAGAGAGAGAGAGAGAGAGAGAGAGAGAGAGAGAGAGAGAGAGAGAGAGAGAGAGAGAGAGAGAGAGAGAGAGATTGGGACACAGAGAAAGATGAATGCATGCACAGCCATTCATTTTTTGGGGATGTGGAGGGGGAAGGGGAAGGGAGAAGGAGAGAGAGAAGGTTGAGGAGAGGAGGGGTGGGGTTGGGTGGGGAGAGAATAAGAGAGTTCCCATGCCAATAAAGCCCTTAAATTGAATTGAGAGAGAGCGAGAGAGAAACTGTCATGTTTTGTCATTTATTATCTTGTCTTGTCCCTGTGCTTCCCATTCTATTCGTTTCCCTCTGCTGGTCTTATTAGGTTCTTTCCCTCTTTCTATCCCTCTCTCTCCCCCTCCCTCTCTCACTCTCTCGCTCTCTCTTCTCTCTATCGTTCCGTTCCTGCTCCCAGCTGTTCCTATTCCCCTAATCATCATTTAGTCTTCCCACACCTGTTCCCGATCCTTTTCCCTGATTAGAGTCCCTATTTCACTCCTTGTTTCCCGTACCTGCCCTGTCGGATCCTCATTTATAATTCACCGTGCTGTGTCTATGTTTTGCCCTGTCGTGTCGTGTTTCCCTCAGATGCTGCGTGGTGAGCAGGTGTCTGAGTCTGCTAGGTTCAAGTGCCTTCCCGAGGCAACCTGCAGTTCTCGATCAAGTCTCCAGTCCGTTCTCGTCTTTACGTGTAGTATTATGCTTTTTGTTTTGTAAAGTTTATTCTGGATTAAATACTCTGTTTTCGCCAAGTCGCTTTTGGGTCCTCATTCACCTGCATGACAGAAGGATCCGACCAAGGAATGGACCCAGCGACTACAGACGCTCGTAACACTGCCGTCGAGATCCAAGGAGCCATGCTCGGCAGACACGAGCAGGAATTGTCTGCTGCTCGCCATGCCGTGGAGAGCCTGGCCGCTCAGGTTTCCGACCTCTCTGGACAGTTCCAGAGTCTTCGTCTCGTGCCACCTGTTACTTCCTGGCCTGCCGAGCCTCCAGAACCTAGGGTTAATAACCCACCTTGCTACTCCGGGCAGCCCACTGAGTGCCGCTCCTTTCTCACCCAGTGTGAGATTGTGTTCTCTCTCCAACCCAACACATACTCTAGAGAGAGAGCTCGGGTTGCTTACGTCATTTCACTCCTTACTGGCCGGGCCCGAGAGTGGGGCACAGCTATCTGGGAGGCAAGGGCTGATTGTTCTAACAATTACCAGAACTTTAAAGAGGAGATGATTCGGGTTTTTGACCGTTCAGTTTTTGGTGGGGAGGCTTCTAGGGTCCTGGCTTCCCTATGCCAAGGTGATCGATCCATAACGGATTACTCTATAGAGTTTCGTACTCTTGCTGCCTCTAGTGACTGGAACGAGCCGGCGCTGCTCGCTCGTTTTCTGGAGGGACTCCACACAGTGGTCAAAGATGAGATTCTCTCTCGGGAGGTTCCTTCCAGTGTGGACTCTTTGATTGCTCTCGCCATCCGCATAGAACGACGGGTAGATCTTCGTCACCAGGCTCGTGGAAGAGAGCTCGCATCAACGGTGTTTCCCTGCTCCGCATCGCAACCATCTCCCTCCTCTGGCTCTGAGACTGAGCCCATGCAGCTGGGAGGGATTCGCATCTCGACTAAGGAGAGGGAACGGAGGATCACCAACCGCCTGTGCCTCTATTGCGGATTTGATGGACATTTTGTTAATTCATGTCCAGTAAGAGGCCAGAGCCCATCAGTAAGCGGAGGGCTACTGGTGAGCGCTACTACTCAGGTCTCTTCATCTAGATCTTGTACTACTATGTCGGTCCATCTACGCTGGACCGGTTCGGGTGCTACATGCAGTGCCTTGATTGAGTCTGGGGCTGAGGGTTGTTTCATGGACGAAGCATGGGTTCGGAAACATAACATTCCTTTCAGACAGTTAGACAAGCCTACGCCCATGTTTGCCTTAGATGGTAGTCATCTTCCCAGTATCAGATTTGAGACACTACCTTTAACTCTCACAGTATCTGGTAACCACAGTGAGACTATTTCTTTTTGATTTTTCGTTCACCTTTCACACCTGTTGTTTTGGGTCATCCCTGGCTAGTATGTCATAATCCTTCTATTAATTGGTCTTGTAATTCTATCCTATCCTGGAACGTATCTTGTCATGTGAAGTGCTTAATGTCTGCCATCCCTCCCATTTCTTCTGTCCCCACTTCTCAGGAGGAACCTGGCGATTTGACAGGAGTGCCGGAGGAATATCATGATCTGCGCACGGTCTTCAGTCGGTCCCGAGCCAACTCCCTTCCTCCTCACCGGTCGTATGATTGTAGTATTGATCTCCTTCCGGGGACCACTCCTCCTCGGGGTAGACTATACTCTCTGTCGGCTCCCGAACGTAAGGCTCTCGAGGATTATTTATCTGTGTCTCTTGACGCCGGTACCATAGTGCCTTCTTCCTCTCCGGCCGGGGCGGGGTTCTTTTTGTTAAGAAGAAGGACGGTACTCTGCGCCCCTGCGTGGATTATCGAGGCTGAATGACATAACGGTTAAGAATCGTTATCCGCTTCCCCTTATGTCATCAGCCTTCGAGATTCTGCAGGGAGCCAGGTGCTTTACTAAGTTGGACCTTCGTAACGCTTACCATCTCGTGCGCATCAGAGAGGGGGACGAGTGGAAAACGGCGTTTAACACTCCGTTAGGGCATTTTGAGTACCGGGTTCTGCCGTTTGGTCTCGCCAATGCGCCAGCTGTTTTTCAGGCATTAGTTAATGATGTTCTGAGAGACATGCTGAACATCTTTGTTTTTGTCTATCTTGACGATATCCTGATTTTTTCACCGTCACTCGAGATTCATGTTCAGCACGTTCGACGTGTTCTACAGCGCCTTTTAGAGAATTGTCTCTACGTAAAGGCTGAGAAGTGCTCTTTTCATGTCTCCTCCGTTACTTTTCTCGGTTCCGTTATTTCCGCTGAAGGCATTCAGATGGATTCCGCTAAGGTCCAAGCTGTCAGTGATTGGCCCGTTCCAAGGTCACGTGTCGAGTTGCAGCGCTTTTTAGGTTTCGCTAATTTCTATCGGCGTTTCATTCGTAATTTCGGTCAAGTTGCTGCCCCTCTCACAGCTCTTACTTCTGTCAAGACGTGTTTTAAGTGGTCCGGTTCCGCCCAGGGAGCTTTTGATCTTCTAAAAGAACGTTTTACGTCCGCTCCTATCCTCGTTACTCCTGACGTCACTAGACAATTCATTGTCGAGGTTGACGCTTCAGAGGTAGGCGTGGGAGCCATTCTATCCCAGCGCTTCCAGTCTGACGATAAGGTTCATCCTTGCGCTTATTTTTCTCATCGCCTGTCACCATCTGAGCGCAACTATGATGTGGGTAACCGTGAACTGCTCGCCATCCGCTTAGCCCTAGGCGAATGGCGACAGTGGTTGGAGGGGGGCGACCGTTCCTTTTGTCGTTTGGACAGACCATAAGAACCTTGAGTACATCCGTTCTGCCAAACGACTTAATGCCCGTCAAGCTCGTTGGGCGTTGTTTTTCGCTCGTTTCGAGTTTGTGATTTCTTACCGTCCGGGTAGCAAGAACACCAAGCCTGATGCCTTATCCCGTCTGTTTAGTTCTTCTGTGGCTTCTACTGATCCCGAGGGGATTCTTCCTTATGGGCGTGTTGTCGGGTTGACAGTCTGGGGAATTGAAAGACAGGTTAAGCAAGCACTCACGCACACTGCGTCGCCGCGCGCTTGTCCTAGTAACCTCCTTTTCGTTCCTGTTTCCACTCGTCTGGCTGTTCTTCAGTGGGCTCACTCTGCCAAGTTAGCTGGTCATCCCGGTGTTCGAGGCACTCTTGCGTCTATTCGCCAGCGCTTTTGGTGGCCGACTCAGGAGCGTGACACGCGCCGTTTCGTGGCTGCTTGTTCGGACTGCGCGCAGACTAAGTCGGGTAACTCTCCTCCTGCCGGTCGTCTCAGACCGCTCCCCATTCCTTCTCGACCATGGTCTCACATCGCCCTAGACTTCATTACCGGTCTGCCTTTGTCTGCGGGGAAGACTGTGATTCTTACGGTTGTCGATAGGTTCTCTAAGGCGGCACATTTCATTCCCCTCGCTAAACTTCCTTCCGCTAAGGAGACGGCACAAATCATTATCGAGAATGTGTTCAGAATTCATGGCCTCCCGTTAGACGCCGTTTCAGACAGAGGCCCGCAATTCACGTCACAGTTTTGGAGGGAGTTCTGTCGTTTGATTGGTGCGTCCGTCAGTCTCTCTTCCGGGTTTCATCCCCAGTCTAACGGTCAAGCAGAGAGGGCCAATCAGACGATTGGTCGCATACTACGCAGCCTTTCTTTCAGAAACCCTGCATCTTGGGCAGAACAGCTCCCTGGGCAGAATACGCTCACAACTCGCTTCCTTCGTCTGCTACCGGGTTATCTCCGTTTCAGAGTAGTCTGGGTTATCAGCCTCCTCTATTCTCTTCCCAGCTTGCCGAGTCCAGCGTTCCCTCCGCTCAAGCGTTTGTCCAACGTTGTGAGCGCACCTGGAGGAGGGTGAGGTCTGCACTTTGCCGCTACAGGGCACAGACTGTGAGAGCCGCCAATAAACGCAGGATTAAGAGTCCTAGGTATTGTTGCGGCCAGAGAGTGTGGCTTTCCACTCGCAACCTTCCTCTTACGACAGCTTCTCGTAAGTTGACTCCGCGGTTCATTGGTCCGTTCCGTGTCTCCCAGGTCGTCAATCCTGTCGCTGTGCGACTGCTTCTTCCGCGACATCTTCGTCGCGTCCATCCTGTCTTCCATGTCTCCTGTGTTAAGCCCTTTCTTCGCACCCCCGTTCGTCTTCCCTCCCCCTCCCGTCCTTGTCGAGCGCACCTATTTACAAGGTACATAAGATCATGGACATGCGTTCTCGGGGACGGGGTCACCAATACTTAGTGGATTGGGAGGGTTACGGTCCTGAGGAGAGGAGTTGGGTTCCGTCTCGGGACGTGCTGGACCGTTCACTCATTGATGATTTCCTCCGTTGCCGCCAGGATTCCTCCTCGAGTGCGCCAGGAGGCGCTCGGTGAGTGGGGGGGTACTGTCATGTTTTGTCATTTATTATCTTGTCTTGTCCCTGTGCTTCCCATTCTATTCGTTTCCCTCTGCTGGTCTTATTAGGTTCTTTCCCTCTTTCTATCCCTCTCTCTCCCCCTCCCTCTCTCACTCTCTCGCTCTCTCTTCTCTCTATCGTTCCGTTCCTGCTCCCAGCTGTTCCTATTCCCCTAATCATCATTTAGTCTTCCCACACCTGTTCCCGATCCTTTTCCCTGATTAGAGTCCCTATTTCACTCCTTGTTTCCCGTACCTGCCCTGTCGGATCCTCATTTATAATTCACCGTGCTGTGTCTATGTTTTGCCCTGTCGTGTCGTGTTTCCCTCAGATGCTGCGTGGTGAGCAGGTGTCTGAGTCTGCTAGGTTCAAGTGCCTTCCCGAGGCAACCTGCAGTTCTCGATCAAGTCTCCAGTCCGTTCTCGTCTTTACGTGTAGTATTATGCTTTTTGTTTTGTAAAGTTTATTCTGGATTAAATACTCTGTTTTCGCCAAGTCGCTTTTGGGTCCTTATTCACCTGCATGACAGAAACAGAGAGACATAGGGAGAGACAGAGAGACTGAGAGAGAGACAGAGAGACAGAGAGAGAGAGACAGAGAGAGAGAGAGAGGGACACACAGAGAGACAGAGGGAGAGAGAGAGACAGAGGGAGTGACAGAGAGACAAACAGAGAGACAGAGAGAGAGACAGAGGGAGAGACAGAGAGAGAGACAGAGAGAGAGAGAGAGAGAGAGAGAGAGAGAGGGGGGGAGACAGAGAGACAAACAGAGAGACAGAGAGAGAGAGAGAGAGAGAGGGACACACAGAGAGACAGAGGGAGAGAGAGAGAGAGAGAGAGGGAGACAGAGAGACAAACAGAGAGACAGAGAGAGAGAGAGAGAGAGGGGGACACACAGAGAGACAGAGGGAGAGAGAGAGACACAGGGTGAGACAGAGAGAGAGACAGACAGAGAGAGAGAGAGAGAGAGAGAGAGAGAGAGAGAGAGAGAGAGAGAGAGAGAGAGAGAGAGAGAGAGAGAGAGAGAGAGAGAGAGAGAGACACAGAGAAAGATACACGCACAGCCATTCACTTTTTGGGGGAATCTCATTCATTCTTTCATTGAGCTTGCTCACACAAACACACACAAGGCCGCACAGACACTTACACACTTCCCTCATAATTTACCAAAGGGAAGGTGAAGAAGCATGTAATCATTTTGTTTACAGTAGCTTGACAATCTTTCTTCTTACCCCTTTCTCACCCTAACATTCCATACCTCTCTCTCTCTCCTGAATGACAGTAAAGCAGAATCCTGTGTGAGTACTGTAGATGTGACCTCATTAGCTAGAAAGTGGGTCTCAGTTGAAAGTGAATGGAAGACATTTAGAGTCTCTCTTTCTCTCTCACTCTCTCACTCAAGTGGTCCCCTTGGCAGGAGTAATGTTTGGCATATTTATATCACACACAGACCCACTGATGCAGCTCTCCTCTTGCAGCACTGCTTTAGGGAAATCAAACACTGCTCCGATAGAAAGAGAGGAGGTGAAAACACAGACACACATACTCTCTCGCTCTTTCTGGCAACTCTTCAAACACAGCCACATCTCCCCTGAGCGTATCTCAAGCCCACCCCGCCATACAGAGTCTGCTGCCACACTACCACACCAGACCAAATCAACATAACCGGAATAGGACCTAACACCAAACAAAACACAGCCCAACCTCCATGTCTCCACCTGCTCCTGTCCCCTCCTTTACAACTGTTCCTGTCTCCCTCTGGACCTAATCAGCAGAACACCAGACCTGACCCAAACCCCTATGATAGTCTAATACTGCAGACACCAGACCTGACCCAAACCCCTATGATAGTCTAATACTGCAGACACCAGACCTGACCCAAACCCCTATGATAGTCTAATACTGCAGACACCAGACCTGACCCAAACCCCTATGATAGTCTAATACTGCAGACACCAGACCTGACCCAAACCCCTAGTGATAGTCTAATAGTCTGCAGACACCAGACCTGACCCAAACCTGCAGACACCAGACCTGACCCAAACCCCTAGATAGTCTAATACTGCAGACACCAGACCTGACCCAAACCCCTCTGATAGTCTAATACTGCAGACACCAGACCTGACCCAAACCCCTATGATAGTCTAATACTGCAGACACCAGACCTGACCCAAACCCCCCCTATGATAGTCTAATACTGCAGACACCAGACCTGACCCAAACCCCTCTGATAGTCTAATACTGCAGACACCAGACCTGACCTAATACTGCAGACACCAGACCTGACCCAAACCCCTGATAGTCTAATACTGCAGACACCAGACCTGACCCAAACCCCTATGATAGTCTAATACTGCAGACACCAGACCTGACCCAAACCCCTCTGATAGTCTAATACTGCAGACACCAGACCTGACCCAAACCCCTCTGATAGTCTAATACCAGACACCAGACCTGACCCAAACCCCTCTGATAGTCTAATACTGCAGACACCAGACCTGACCCAAACCCCTCTGATAGTCTAATACTGCAGACACCAGACCTGACCCAAACCCCTATGATAGTCTAATACTGCAGACACCAGACCTGACCCAAACCCCTATGATAGTCTGAGACACCAGACCTGACCCAAACCCCTATGATAGTCTAATACTGCAGACACCAGACCTGACCCAAACCCCTAGTCTAATACTGCAGACACCAGACCTGACCCAAACCCCTATGATAGTCTAATACTGCAGACACCAGACCTGACCCAAACCCCTCTGATAGTCTAATACTGCAGACACCAGACCTGACCCAAACCCTATGATAGTCTAATACTGCAGACACCAGACCTGACCCAAACCCCTCTGATAGTCTAATACTGCAGACACCAGACCTGACCCAAACCCCTATGATAGTCTAATACTGCAGACACCAGACCTGACCCAAACCCCTATGATAGTCTAATACTGCAGACACCAGACCTGACCCAAACCCCTATGATAGTCTAATACTGCAGACACCAGACCTGACCCAAACCCCTATGATAGTCTAATACTGCAGACACCAGACCTGACCCAAACCCCTCTGATAGTCTAATACTGCAGACACCAGACCTGACCCAAACCCCTATGATAGTCTAATACTGAGACCTGACCCAAACCCCTCTGATAGTCTAATACTGCAGACACCAGACCTGACCCAAACCCCTCTGATAGTCTAATACTGCAGACACCAGACCTGACCCAAACCCCTCTGATAGTCTAATACTGCAGACACCAGACCTGACCCAAACCCCTATGATAGTCTAATACTGCAGACACCAGACCTGACCCAAACCCCTAATACTGATAGATAGTCTAATACTGCAGACACCAGACCTGACCCAAACCCCTATGATAGTCTAATACTGCAGACACCAGACCTGACCCAAACCCCTCTGATAGTCTAATACTGCAGACACCAGACCTGACCCAAACCCCTCTGATAGTCTAATACTGCAGACACCAGACCTGACCCAAACCCCTCTGATAGTCTAATACTGCAGACACCAGACCTGACCCAATAGTCCTGCAGACACCAGACCTGACCCAAACCCCTCTGATAGTCTAATACTGCAGACACCAGACCTGACCCAAACCCTGACCCAAACCCTCTGATAGTCTAATACTGCAGACACCAGACCTGACCCAAACCCCTATGATAGTCTAATACTGCAGACACCAGACCTGACCCAAACCCCTCTGATAGTCTGCAGACACCAGACCTGACCCAAACCCCTATGATAGTCTAATACTGCAGACACCAGACCTGACCCAAACCCCTCTGATAGTCTAATACTGCAGACACCAGACCTGTCTAATACTGCAGACACCAGACCTGACCCAAACCCCTCTGATAGTCTAATACTGCAGACACCAGACCTGACCCAAACCCCTATGATAGTCTAATACTGCAGACACCAGACCTGACCCAAACCCCTATGATAGTCTAATACTGCAGACACCAGACCTGACCCAAACCCCTCTGACCCTAATACTGCAGACACCAGACCTGACCCAAACCCCTCTGATAGTCTAATACTGCAGACACCAGACCTGACCCAAACCCCTCTGATAGTCTAATACTGCAGACACCAGACCTGACCCAAACCCCTCTGATAGATACTGCAGACACCAGACCTGACCCAAACCCCTGATAGTCTAATACACACCAGACCTGACCCAAACCCCTCTGATAGTCTAATACTGCAGACACCAGACCTGACCCAAACCCCTATGATAGTCTAATACTGCAGACACCAGACCTGACCCAAACCCCTCTGATAGTCTAATACTGCAGACACCAGACCTGACCCAAACCCCTCTGATAGTCTAATACTGCAGACACCAGACCTGACCCAAACCCCTCTGATAGTCTACTGCAGACACCAGACCTGACCCAAACCCCTGCAGACACCAGACCTGACCCAAACCCTCTGATAGTCTAATACTGCAGACACCAGACCTGACCCAAACCCCTCTGATAGTCTAATACTGCAGACACCAGACCTGACCCAAACCACTCTGATAGTCTAATACTGCAGACACCAGACCTGACCCAAACCACTCTGATAGTCTAATACTGCAGACACCAGACCTGACCCAAACCCCTCTGATAGTCTAATACTGCAGACACCAGACCTGACCCAAACCCCTGACCCAAAGACCTGACCCAAACCCCTCTGATAGTCTAATACTGCAGACACCAGACCTGACCCAAACCCCTCTGATAGTCTAATACTGCAGACACCAGACCTGACCCAAACCCCTCTGATAGTCTAATACTGCAGACACCAGACCTGACCCAAACCACTCTGATAGTCAATACTGCAGACACTGACCCAAACCCCTCTGATAGTCTAATACTGCAGACACCAGACCTGACCCAAACCCCTCTGATAGTCTAATACTGCAGACACCAGACCTGACCCAAGACACCAGACCTGACCCAAACCACTCTGATAGTCTAATACTGCAGACACCAGACCTGACCCAACACCAGACCCCAAACCACTCTGATAGTCTAATACTGCAGACACCAGACCTGACCCAAACCAGACTAATACTGCAGACACCAGACCCCAAACCCCTCTGATAGTCTAATACTGCAGACACCAGACCTGACCCAAACCACTCTGATAGTCTAATACTGCAGACACCAGACCTGACCCAAACCCCTCTGATAGTCTAATACTGCAGACACCAGACCTGACCCAAACCACTCTGATAGTCTAATACTGCAGACACCAGACCTGACCCAAACCCCTCTGATAGTCTAATACTGCAGACACCAGACCTGACCCAAACCACTCTGATAGTCTAATACTGCAGACACCAGACCTGACCCAAACCACTCTGATAGTCTAATACTGCAGACCCTGACCCAAACCCCTCTGACCTAATACTGCAGACCCAACCTGACCCAAACCACTCTGATAGTCTAATACTGCAGACACCAGACCTGACCCAAACCCCTCTGATAGTCTAATAGACTGACAAACCCCTCTGACTAATACTGCAGACACCAGACCTGACCCAAACCCCTCTGATAGTCTAATACTGCAGACACCAGACCTGACCCAAACCCCTCTGATAGTCTAATACTGCAGACACCAGACCTGACCCAAACCCCTGATAGTCTAATACTGCAGACACCAGACCTGACCCAAACCCTCTGATAGTCTAATAGACACCAGACCTGACCCAAACCCTCTGATAGTCTAATACTGCAGACACCAGACCTGACCCAAACCCCTCTGATAGTCTAATACTGCAGACACCAGACCTGACCCAAACCCTAATACTGCAGACACCAGACCTGACCCAAACCACTCTGAAGTCTAATACTGCAGACACCAGACCTCTGACCTAATACAAACCCCCCTCTGATAGTCTAATACTGCAGACACCAGACCTGACCCAAACCCCTCTGATAGTCTAATACTGCAGACACCAGACCTGACCCAAACCCCTCTGATAGTCTAATACTGCAGACACCAGACCTGACCCAAACCCCTCTGATAGTCTAATACTGCAGACACCAGACCTGACCCAAACCCCTCTGATAGTCTAATACTGCAGACACCAGACCTGACCCAAACCCCTCTGATAGTCTAATACTGCAGACACCAGACCTGACCCAAACCCCTGATGAATACTAGACACCAGACCTGACCCAAACCCCTCTGATAGTCTAATACTGCAGACACCAGACCTGACCCAAACCCCTCTGATAGTCTAATACTGCAGACACCCTGACCCAAACCCCTCTGACCTAATACTGCAGACACCAGACCTGACCCAAACCCCTCTGATAGTCTAATACTGCAGACACCAGACCTGACCCAAACCCCTCTGATAGTCTAATACTGCAGACACCAGACCTGACCCAAACCCCTCTGATAGTCTAATACTGCAGACACCAGACCTGACCCAAACCCCTCTGACAGTCTAATACTGCAGACACCAGACCTGACCCAAACCCCTCTGATAGTCTAATACTGCAGACACCAGACCTGACCCAAACCCCTCTGATAGACACCAGACCTCCCAAACCCTCTGAAGTCTACTGCAGACACCAGACCTGACCCAAACCACTCTGATAGTCTAATACTGCAGACACCAGACCTGACCCAAACCCCTCTGAAGTCTACCAGACACCAGACCTGACCCAAACCCCTCTGACAGTCTAATACTGATAGTCTAATACTGCAGACACCAGACCTGACCCAAACCCCTCTGATAGTCTGATAGTCTGAGACACCAGACCTACCCAAACCCCTCTGATAGTCTCTAAGTACTGCAGACACCAGACCTGACCCAAACCCCTCTGATAGTCTAATACTGCAGACACCAGACCTGACCCAAACCCCTCTGATAGTCTAATACTGCAGACACCAGACCTGACCCAAACCCTCTGATAGTCTAATACTGCAGACACCAGACCTGACCCAAACCCCTCTGATAGTCTAATACTGACCCTGACCCAAACCCCTCTGATAGTCTAATACTGCAGACACCAGACCTGACCCAAACCACTCTGATAGTCTAAGACACCAGACCTACTGAGACACCAAACCCCTCTGATAGTCTACCAGACACCAGACCTGACCCAAACCCTCTGATAGTCTAATACTGCAGACACCAGACCTGACCCAAACCCCTATGATAGTCTCTGATAGTCTAATACTGCAGACACCAGACCTGACCCAAACCACTCTGATAGTCTAATACTGCAGACACCAGACCTGACCCAAACCATTCTGATAGTCTAATACTGCAGACACCAGACCTGACCCAAACCACTCTGATAGTCTAATACTGCAGACACCAGACCTCCCAAACCATACTGATAGTCTAATACTGCAGACACCAGACCTGACCCAAACCACTCTGATAGTCTAATACTGCAGACACCAGACCTGACCCAAACCACTCTGATAGTCAGACACCAGACCTGACCCAAACCACTCTGATAGTCTAATGAGACACCAGACCTGACCCAAACCTCTGATAGTCTAATACTGCAGACACCACTCTGATACTAATACTGCAGACACAGACCTGACCCAAACCACTCTGATAGTCTAATACTGAGACACCAGACCTGACCCAAACCCCTATGATAGTCTAATACTGCAGACACCAGACCTGACCCAAACCCCTATGATAGTCTAATACTGCAGACACCAGACCTGACCCAAACCCCTATGATAGTCTAATAGACACCAGACCTGAGATAGTCTAATACTGCAGACACCAGACCTGACCCAAACCCCTATGATAGACACCAGACCTCCAGACACCAGACCTGACCCAAACCCCTCTGATAGTCTAATACTGCAGACACCAGACCTGACCCAAACCCCTCTGATAGTCTAATACTGCAGACACCAGACCTGAACCAAACCTTTATGATACTGCAAGGAACCACTCTCCTTAGGGCCAGCTCTTTTTTTATCCATACGTACTACGTGTATATATATACATACACACACAGTTGAAGTTGGAAGTTTACAGACACATAGATTGAAGTCACTAAAACTCGTTTTTCAACCACTCCACAAATGTCTTGTTAACGTACTATGGTTTTGGAAAGTCGGGTAGGACATCTACTTTGTTCACGACACAAGTAATTTTTCCAACAATTGTTTACAGACAGATTATTTTAATTATAATTCACTGTATCACCATTCCAGTGGGTCAGACGTTTACATACACTAAGTTGACTGTGCCTTTAAACAGCTTGGAAAATCGCAGAAAATTATGTCATGGCTTTAGAAGCTTCTGATAGGCTAATTGACATGGTTTCAGTAAATTGGAGGTGGATGTGGATGTATTTCAACACTTACCTTCAAACTCAATGTCTCTTTGCTTGATCCTGGGAAAATCTAAATAAATCAGCCAAGACCTCAGAAAAAAATTGCAGACCTCCACAAGTCTGGTTCATCCTTGGGAGCAATTTCCAAACTCCTAAACATACCATGTTCATCTGTACAAACAATAGTACGCAAGTATAAACACCATGGGACTGCCGTCATACCGCTCATGAAGGAGACGTGTTCTGTCTCCTAGAGATGAACGTACTTTGGTGGGAAAAGTGCAAATGAATCCCAGAACAACAGCAAAGGACCTTGTGAAGATGCTGGAGGTAACAGGTACAAAAGTATCTATATCCACAGTTAAACAAGTCCTATATCGATATAACCTGAAAGGCCGCTCAGCAACGAAGACGCTATAAAAACTATAAAAACCGCCAGTCTACGGTTTGCAACTGCACATGGGGACAAAGATCATACTTTTTGGAGAAATATCCTCTGGTCTGATGAAACAAAAATACATCTGTTTGACCGTAATGACCATCATTATGTTTGGAGGAAAAAGGGGGATGCTTGCAAGCCGAAGATCACCATCCTAACCATGAAGCACGGGGGTGGCAGCATCATGTTGTGGGGGTGTTTTGCTGCAGGAGGGACTGGTGCACTTCACAAAATAGATGGCATCGTGAGGAGAGAAAATTACGTGGATATATTGAAGCAACATTTCAAGATATCAGTCAGGAAGTTAAAGCTTGGTCGCAAATGGGTCTTCCAAATGGACAATGACCCCAAGCATACTTCCAAATTTATGCCAAAACGGCTTAAGTACAACAAAGTCAAGGTATTGGAGTGGCCATCACAAAGCCCTGACCTCAATCCCATAGAACATTTGTGGGCAGAACTGAAAAAGCGTGTGCGAGCAAGGAGGCCTACAAACCTGACTCAGTTTCACTTCCGACTTCAACTGTATATGTGTGTGTGTGTGTGTGTGTGTGTGTGTGTGTGTGTGTGTGTGTGTGTGTGTGTGTGTGTGTGTGTGTGTGTGTGTGTGTGTGTGTGTGTGTGTGTGTGTGTGTGTGTGTGTGTGCGTGCGTGCATGCGTGCATGTGCGTGCGTGCGTGTGTGTGTGTGTTTCTCACCAGCAGTAGTAGCAGCACCATGTCGGCGTGGTCACACACACACGCTATGTGCAGGGCTGTCCAGAGGTCCTCATCCTGCAGGTTGACGTTTAACCCTCGCTCGATCAGAACCTCAGCCGCAAACACATTGTCATGACGAGCACACTATGGGATGAAGAGAGAGAGAGAAAGAGAAAGAGAGAGAAAGAGATAGAGAGAGGCGCCGTCAGATAGTGATGAGCTAATTGAAAAACAGCAGGTGGATGTAGTTGTGTTTCTGCATGTGTGTGTGCATGTGTATTCTTACCAGGTGTAGAAGAGATCCTCCAGAGGAGATAGGTGTGTTGGGGTCAGCTCTCTCCTTCAGTAGACGCAGCACTGCAACATAGAACAGAGAGAGAGAAATACAAACGTGCAGCTTGGTGTGTGAACACATGTGGATGTTGTAACAGAGATAGGCAGGACATCAGGAGGAAATATACCAGATAAACAACGTAGGTAGACAACGGTTTATTAGGAAAAACCCAGTGCATTTTCCCAATAAAAGCGCAAGTGCAAATGCACACACAACACGCAGCACACACACACGACAGCTTCCTCCTCTCCAGTAAAATCCCCCTGTGTGTGACTTGTTCTGTTTGCCCTTCAGGAGTCACTCAGTCAGTCAGTCAGTGTGTATTATAGCAGTCCTCCAGTATCCCCAATAGCACCCATTTCTGTTGTAGCCCCAGACAAGCTCACTTGATTTAACTCATTGAGGGATTGATGATCAGTTGACAAGTTGAATCAAGTGTGCTTGTCCTGGACTATAACAAAAATGTGTGCTGTTGGGGGTACTGGAGGACTGGAGTCAGGAAACACTGGAGTTGGTCTGACAGGTGGAGCGCCTGCCTAGAAACACACGGCTCACTCATTCACATCCCATCAGCTCTACTGAGCCACAGTGGACTGAACTAACACACTGCACTACAAATACAGTATCCATAACACTGACATACTGACACAGATTACCTGGTAATTCTCTACAAACCATTCTACTGTACTCACACATAGACATAGATCTACTTTACAACGATCAGTACTCACCCACCAACATCTATTATTCACAAGGAACACAGAACTGCTGAGCCTTTACTCACAGACTAACCCAGATCTGCCCTAACCACTACCGTCAATGATTCTACACGAAAGCGATAAAAGGAGAAGGAAATTACTGAGGGAGAGTATTAGACACAGAGAGAATGAATAAAAGACTGCGATGGACAGATTTGAGGGCAGAGAAAGAGAGAGAGAGGAGCGAGGGGGGAGGTCTTTAGACATATTTTCCCTCAACAACAGTGATAAGCTAAGATGGATGCTGGATAAACACTGGGAGACCTTACCTCAGCAGAACACTGAACTACTCACGCAAGCCTCTGTCAGACTGGCATGCACTGTCATACACACACCTATAAAGCGTCTGTGCACACACTGACTCACTGACTCTCTCAAACAGTCACTTAACCAGAGCCATTAGCAGTGAGCATAACAACAACTGTAATTACCAAGGTGAACCATAGTTAGGAGCCCCACAGGGTCGTTTTACCTTAAGTCAGGGGTACACAAATATTATTTGAGAAGGTCCGGTCAAACACATTTCCTAGAAGGCAAAGGTCCGAATAGATATTTGTATTTATTAATGTAGTAACAAACCCCTCCTTGCGACCCATGCATCACCAAACTGTTCACACACGTCCTGTTGGCGGAGATAAGATTTTGCAGTTTTAAGTGTGCTTTGAATTCTAAATAAGTGTCACCAGTCAAGCACCCCCACACCAGCACATCTCCTCCTCCATGCTTCACGGTGGGAACCACACATGTGGATATCATCTGTTCACCTACTCTGTGCCACACAAAGACATAGCGGTTGGAATCAAAAATCTCACATTTGGACTCATTGGGACTAAAGGACAAATTTCCACACTAATATCCATTGATAGTGTTTCTTGGCCCAAGCAAGTCTATTCTTCTTATTGGTGTCCTTTAGTAGTGGTTTCTTTGCAGAAATTCGACCATGAATGTTTGATTCACGCTGTCTCTTATGAACAGTTGGTGTTGAGATGTGTCTGTTTACTTGAACTCTGTGAAGAATTTATTTGTCCTGCAATCTGATGTGCAATTAACTCTAATGAGTTTATCGTCTGCAGCAGAGGTAACTCTGGGTCTTCCTTTCCTTTTGCAATCCTCCAAGCCAGTTTCATCATGTACTTGAAGAAACATTCAAAGTTCTTGACATTTTCTGTATTGACTGACCTTCATGTCTTAAAGTAATGATGGACTGTCGTTTCTGCTTATTTGAGCTACAATGGACTTGGTCTTTTACCAAATAGAGCTATTTTCTGTATACCAGCCCTACTTTGTCACAACACTTGCTTAAGAAAAAAGACAATCCACAAATGAACTTTTAACAAGGCACACACCTGTGAATTGAAATGCATTCCAGGTGAGAGAATGCAAAGAGTGTGCAAAGCTGTCATTTTTATTTATTTATTTATTTCACCTTTATTTAACCAGGTAGGCAAGTGCGATCTGGCCAAGATAAAGCAAAGCAGTTCGACAGATACAACGACACAGAGTTACACATGGAGTAAAACAAACATACAGTCAATAATACAGTATAAACAAGTCTATATACAATGTGAGCAAATTAGGTGAGAAGGGAGGTAAAGGCAAAAAAGGCCATGGTGGCAAAGTAAATACAATATAGCAAGTAAAACACTGGAATGGTAGTTTTGCAATGGAAGAATGTGCAAAGTAGAAATAAAAATAATGGGGTGCAAAGGAGCAAAATAAATAAATAAAAGGGAAAGAGGTAGTTGTTTGGGCTAAATTATAGGTGGGCTATGTACAGGTGCAGTAATCTGTAAGATGCTCTGACAGTTGGTGCTTAAAGCTAGTGAGGGAGATAAGTGTTTCCAGTTTCAGAGATTTTTGTAGTTCGTTCCAGTCATTGGCAGCAGAGAACTGGAAGGAGAGGCGGCCAAAGAAAGAATTGGTTTTGGGGGTGACTAGAGAGATATACCTGCTGGAGCGTGTGCTACAGGTGGGAGATGCTATGGTGACCAGCGAGCTGAGATAAGGGGGGACTTTACCTAGCAGGGTCTTGTAGATGACATGGAGCCAGTGGGTTTGGCGACGAGTATGAAGCGAGGGCCAGCCAACGAGAGAGTACAGGTCGCAATGGTGGGTAGTATATGGGGCTTTGGTGACAAAACGGATTGCACTGTGATAGACTGCATCCAATTTGTTGAGTAGGGTGTTGGAGGCTATTTTGTAAATGACATCGCCAAAGTCGAGGATTGGTAGGATGGTCAGTTTTACAAGGGTATGTTTGGCAGCATGAGTGAAGGATGCTTTGTTGCGAAATAGGAAGCCAATTCTAGATTTAACTTTGGATTGGAGATGTTTGATATGGGTCTGGAAGGAGAGTTTACAGTCATCAAGGCAAAGGGTGGCGACTTTGAAGAATCTCAAATATAAATATATTTAGATTTGTTTAACACTTTTTTGGTTACAACCAGATTCCATATATGTTATTTCATAGTTTTGATGTTGTTGGGAATTTTATGAATAATGACTAAACAATATCTACATTTTAAATAGAACTATAACTAATTAAACGTCTACTCTGTTTTATTATATCTGATTAATAATATTAATTCATAAGAAAGGGATTGTGTAGCATGAAACAAGGGGTAATTAAACATAATAAGTACCATTCAGCTAGGTTGGGGAGGAATGGATTGTGGGTTTTTAAGTAAGCAAAAAGGGTCGTTAACCTATGGTTGAACCGACTCAACTTAACTCTGGGATGTTTAGATAAGGCAGTGAGTGCCTCCCTGGGTTTTCCATTATCTGGAACTGTCTTCTAAATAGTGATGGATGAAGGTGAAGATTCCAGAAGTTAATCTTGATAATAGTGTGTGTGAGCTAGGGGGTTGGAATAAACGTTTGAACCTGCTTTGTCCTTGTCGATAGGAGGAAGGACATTTTATAACCTATGACGTCATATTTTGTATATAAACTGTTGTTCGTGGTTTCATGGGAGCGAGCTCCGAGAATGAATACTATTATCTAATTTTGATAAGACTGGTCTCTGTCTATTTTATGCAAATAGGAATCTTACAAATTCTTATAAAATAGACTGAGTGAATTTAATTATAGGAATTATGAAATTCCAATTACAGATGTCTTCATTATTATTCTACAATGTAGTAAAATACAATGTCGTAAAATAGTAAAAATAAAGAAAAACCCTTGACTGGTAGTATGTATGTATGTATATAGTAGTACAGGCCACTCCATTCATTTCCCTCTAGGTCATATACCGTAGGGACCCCACTTATCAACCAACCAATCTTTGCTTAGTCTTGATAATGGAGGATCCTAGTCATATGGATAGATGTCTGGATGTATTATGAACACACGAGTACACAGTCACCGAAAGACACACACATTTACATGCACACCCACACAGTCTTCTAATGGTCCTTACTGGAGCTTAAATGGTTGATGAGGAAGAATACAGCCTTCCTAATGTCAATGAACACAATTATCTCTCACACACACACACACACACACACACACACACACACACACACACACACACACACACACACACACACACACACACACACACACACACACACACACACACACACACACACACACACACACACACACACACACACACACACACACACACACACGCCTTTCTGTCTCCCATCTAAAAGCACAGGAATATAACCCCACCTAGATTAGTAATTAAGGATAATGGTGGTTGGCTCACCTACAGTGCTTTAGTAGAATAGTAGATATCCCTTGATAACATTGTCTGCTAAATGACTAATGCACACGCACACATTTATATGCGCACGCACACAGTCTTCTGGTTCTTAATGGATCTTAAATGGTTGATGAGGAAGAACATAACCTTCCTAAAGTCATTCAACACTAATTTCTCTCTCGCTCGCTCTCTCTCACATACACACACACACATAAACACCGTCTCTCTCCCGCCTAAAAGCTCAGGAATATAATCCCAACTACTGTAGGTTAGTAATTAAGGCTAATTAACATATGTGGTGGTTGGTTCACCTACAGTGCTTCAGTAGAATGGTGAATAACCCTGGATAACATTGTCTGCTAAATGACTATTAAACTGTTAAATCCGAACACTACTCTATATATTAATTGAATCACTAGTCATCAGAAATAATAGACTGATACAGTCAGGCATCAGTCTGGACGGCATCAGGTCTGTTTGACCTTCCACACACTAGAAGGACCCGTCTCTGTGTTTTTATAGGGCATTGTTGAGCATGACTGAACAGAGGTCAGAAGTCAAGAGCTATGTATGTATTGACCCTCAGGGCAATCAAACAGAAGTGCTGTATGCTGGACCATGTGGCTGATGTTCCGTTTCTGTTCTATTGGATCATGACAACACTTTCCGGTGTTGTGGTTCTCTATTAGTCCATACGTTTACACTGCCCACTGTTCTGCTGTTCTATTGGTCCATAGGTCAACACTGTCCTCAGTCCTGCTCTACTATTGGTTCATATGCCAGCGCTACCCACTGTCATGTTCTATTGAACTTATTGACAGGTACTATCCAGTATTGTTGTGGACCATTACATCTCTACACACTCCAAGACCACGTCTTTTCCATCCCCTACACACAATACTACCACCTAGCTCATATACTACTCATGGAAAACCAATGGATACCCTGTCTTCATGATTAGCATTATTATTACCACTGTGCATACTACCTTCTTACTTACTTTTTATTTGATTCTGATTGATATTGATGTTGTACGGTACTGTTGAGTGAGCTCAAGGGTAAACATTTCACTGCACCTTTTATGCCTAATGAAAACTGTGTGCGCACCGAATCAAACTGGACTTGATTTTATCAGTGCTAACTCAGGGAGTGAGCATTTTGGCAGCAGTGTAAATGAATGTAAATCAGGTTGTTGCTCTTTTTCCCTGTGTTTAGTGTGTTTGTCTGTGTGCTCTGTTTCATCAGGCTGTTTGACCGTGAAGAGAGAGAGGGAGAGTGTGTTTGTCTGTGTGCTTTGTTTCATCAGGCTGTTTGACCGTGAAGAGAGAGAGGGAGAGTGTGCTTGTCTGTGTGCTCTGTTTCAATCAGGCTGTTTGACCGTGAAGAGAGAGAGGGAGAGTGTGTTTGTCTGTGTGCTCTGTTTCATCAGGCTGTTTGACCGTGAAGAGAGAGAGAGGGAGAGTGTGCTTGTCTGTGTGCTCTGTTTCATCAGGCTGTTTGACCGTGAAGAGAAAGAGAGAGAGTGTTTGTCTGTGTGCTCTGTTTCAATCAGGCTGTTTGACCGTGAAGAGAGAGAGGGATAGTGTGTTTGTCTGTGTGCTCTGTTTCAATCAGGCTGTTTGACCGTGAAGAGAGAGAGGGAGAGTGTGTTTGTCTGTGTGCTCTGTTTCATCAGGCTGTTTGACCGTGAAGAGAGAGAGGGAGAGTGTGTTTGTCTGTGTGCTCTGTTTCATCAGGCTGTTTGACCGTGAAGAGAGAGAGAGGGAGAGTGTGTTTGTCTGTGTGCTCTGTTTCATCAGGCTGTTTGACCGTGAAGAGAGAGAGAGGGAGAGTGTGTTTGTCTGTGTGCTCTGTTTCATCAGGCTGTTTGACCGCAAAGAGAGAGAGAGGGGGAGAGTGTGCGAGAAAGAGAGAGAAAACAACCAGCTGTCATTTTGGGGAAAACTGAAAAACAGCTGTGGGAGACATATGTGGAGTTTCCATAGCAACCAGATGGGAGCCGTTGTGGAGAGAGGAAAAGAGAGATGGAGGGAGAGAGCGAGAGCTGGAGAGAAGAGGCGGGAGGAATAACGACAGAGGAAAGGAGAAAGAGAGACAGAAGACTGATGTTCTCTGTTTGTCCCAGACCTCCCCGACAGACTCAAGTCTTTCATCCACCCTTCTTTCCAATAAAATATGACCCTATCCTCCCTATTGGCAATATTCCACTCTTCAGCCATCCAAAAGATGACCACATACTGCTTATCATACAGTCCCTCCAGCCAAACTCTAACCAGATGCAACCAGAATGCAAACACTGAATGGAATGCAGTATGAGTCCAATGCCAACCTTGAATAGATTCCTGATGACTCAACAGAGTCTCCCTATCAGTTATAGAAGTGGAGTTGGATCAGACATATTTCTGTCGATGCCAAGTCAGACACATTCCAGAAAGGGAATCATGTTTCCACTCTGACCTTGTACTACCGCCAGACCTGGCAGAGGCACTCCGGTCTCTCTTGCATAACATGTATAAATTGCATTATGTACATGATTAGCGAGTCGCTGGTGTACAGTTAGAGTATGCTCCACTACAGCCCTGAGAGCTATGTCTACTGAGTTAATGATATACAATGGAAGCAAGTGATGCCAACATGATATCATTGATAAGCGTCAATCTGGTATGATTCTGCAAAAATACAGGCATCAAGGAACCTGCTGTGAATACATTGCATACACTATGGGCGTCTAGAGCAAAGCATCCCGGACATGCATTGCATTCAGGCAGGGAGACGTATGTAATGGATGCAGCGGGAGAACAAAAAGAGGAGTATACAGTTATACTGTAGCTTTACCTCCAGGGGGAGAGGGAGAAGGAGTATTAACTAGTCGGTGAGTGGAGGGTATGTCTAGGCCTCTTCATAAGGGGATGGAATCCAAATGCACTTGTTCAAATCCCACTCGATCCATCTCTCTCTTTCTCTCAATGTTTCTCTCTGTTCTATTCATCCCAGAACTCCATCCTTGTGAATGTATCTTCAAATGCCCCTTCAATGACATGACATACGTTCCCTATCACCTCTTTTTCACGTTCCTTACCAGTCCACCATCCATATTACGAGTTCCTATGTGTGTTCCTCTATGCCTCATCCCAACCCTCCAATATGAAACCTACTGTAAGCTCTCATCCCTGTGAATGATTCTGTCTCAGTTCTTCTTATCAGACATTCATAGTCACCACAATCCCTCGTCTTGCATGGCTGCTCTATGTTTTCCAAAAGAGCTTTGGAGTCTTCTCTCCGTTTCCATCCTTCAGGAAAAACAATATACACGGTTCTCAGACAAGACACAATCCTAAGAGCACAGACTTCCACGATGGGATCTGTGATGCAGAATAATAGGTTATCTAGAGAGATTTGGGATTTGTAATTCCACTGCATTATTTGGGGAATACTTTCTGTGAATCTCTGTGAGTAATGCTTTATGAATTCTGTTAGAGTGATTAAGCTATGCATTCATATAGCCTGTTATGCATTTTTTTAAAGGATTGTAGCAGGTATTAAATGCAGTATTATGTGTGCATAGACAGATGGATCATAAAAAGTGTTAACCAAGTTCATTCTCTCCCGAACAATCTTGAAGCATTGAAGGACATTCAGTTAGTAGTAGTCTGTTGGAACAAGCTTCCCTAGGGCTTGACATCTTAATTAAAAAATGCTACAAGATGTTCTGCAGCAGATGTAAGAATGGAATCTAAATTACATTTGTACTGAGCAAAGCTCAGTAGCAACAAATGAGTTCACAATTTTGTGCTTTCCTTATTAAAGTTTCTCTTAAGCTCCTCTTGTTTCTCAAGTAATATCTCTGGCTAAATTCTCACATTGGGTTAGATACCCCTATTACTAATCTGTTCAACCTCTCTTTCGTATCATCTGAGATTCCTAAAGATTGGAAAGCAGCCGCAGTCATACCAATCTTCAAAGGGGAAGACACACTAGACCCAAACTGTTACAGGCCTGTATCCATCCGACCAAGTGAGCAAACAGATCACTAACCATTTCAAATCCATACGTACCTTCTCATCTATGCAATCAGGTTTCCGAGCTGGTCACGGGTGCACCTCAGCCACGCTCAAGGTCCTAAACGATATCATATCCGCCATCGATAAAAGACAGCACTGTGCAACAGCACTGTGCAACTGTCTTCATCGACCTGGACAAGGCTTTTGACTCTGTCAATCACCGTATTCTTATCGGCAGACTCAACAGCTTTGGTTTCTCTAATGACTGCCTCGCCTGGTTCACTAACTACTTCTCTGATAGAGTTCAGTGTGTCAAATCGGAGGACCTGTTGTCCGGACCTCTAACAGTCTCTATGGGGGTGCCACAGGGTTCAATTCTCAGGCTGACTATTTTTTCTGTATATATCAATGATGTCGCTCTTGCTGCGGGTGAATCCTTGATCTACCTCTACGCTGTTGACACCATTCTGTATACATCTGGCCTTTCCTTGGACGCTGTGTTAACAAACCTCCAAACGAGCTTCAATGCCATACAACACTACTTCAGTGGCCTCTAACTGATCTTAAATGCAAGTAAAACAAAATGCATGCTCTTCAACCAATCGCTGCCCGCACCCGCCCGCCCGACTAGCATCACAACTCTGGACGGTTCTGACTTCTGAATATGTGGACAATTATAAAGTCTTAGGTGTCTGGTTAGACTGTAAACTCTCCTTCCAGACTTACATTAAGCATCTCCAATCCAAAATTACATCTAGAATCGGCTTCCTATTTCGCAACAAAGCATCCTTCATTCATGTTGCCAAACATACCCTTGTAAAACTGACTATCCTACCGATACTTGACTTCGGTGACGTAATTAACAAAATAGCCTCCAACACTCTACTCAGCAAATTGGATGCAGTCTATCACAGTGCCATCTGTTTTGTCACCAAAGCCTCATATACTTCCCACCACTGCGACCTTCCCACCACTGCGACCAGCCACCAAGATGACCTTGTTGGCTGGTCCTCGCTACATATTTGTCACCAAACCCACTGGCTCCAGGTCATCTATAAGTCTTTGCTAGGTAAAGCTCCACCTTATCTCAGCTCACTGGTCACGATAGCAACACCCACCCTTAGCATGCGCTCCAGCAGGTATATTTCACTGGTCATCCCTAAAGTCAACGCCTCCTTTGGCCGCCTTTCCTTCCAGTTTTCTGCTGCCAATGACTGGAACGAATTGCAAAAATCACTGAAGTTGGAGACTTATATCTCCCTCACTAACTTTAAGCGTCAGCAGTCAGAGCAACTTACCGATCTCTGCAGCCGGTACACAGCCCATCTGTAAATAGCCCATCCAACCAACTACCTACCTCATCCCATATTTGTTTTTGTTTTTCTGCTCTTTTGCAGTCCAGTATTTCTACTTGCACATCCTCATCTGCAATTACAGTATATCACTCCAGTGTAATTTGCTAAATTGTAATTACCTCGCCACTATTGGTCTATTTATTGCCTTATCTCCTTACTTCATTTGCACACACTGTATACAGATTTTTCTATTGTGTTATTGACTGTACGTTTGTTTATCTAATGTGTAACTCTGTGTTGTTGTTTTTGCCGCACTGCTTTGCTTTATCTTAGCCAGGTCGCAGGTGTAAATTAGAACTTGTTCTCAACTGGCTACCTGATTAAATAAAGGCGAAATAAATAAATACAATGTAAAACATTGTTCAGTTCCCCTATTTGGTGGACAAAGGCCACAATAATCACAAAGAGTCAGTTATTGTGTCCAGATTTCTGGTTTCTCTCTCTTTCTCACTCCTTCGTTCAATCAACGCAGAGGATTTGGCACGGTGTCACAGCATGACATCTACCTTCCACTGCAAAAGCCCCTGGGAAAGGGATTGATGTGTGATGCAGACAACGAGCTTCTAGCTCTGACAGATAGATAACTGTACCAGAGCTGTATGGGAGTGAGGACGATCTTCAACACGGACACTATCAAGCTTGCTATACTGAACCCGATCAGATAGGATCAGTGATCACGCTTTGGGTATAGGCATGCAATTAGCTTGACTGTGTATTTAGACATCTTGACAAAGGTGTGTGTGTGTGTGTGTGTGTGTGTGTGTGTGTGTGTGTGTGTGTGTGTGTGTGTGTGTGTGTGTGTGTGTGTGTGTGTGTGTGTGTGTGTGTGTGTGTGTGTGTGTGTGTGTGTGTGTGTGTGTGTGTGTGTGTGTGTGTGTGTGTGTGTGTGCATGCATATGTGTAAGCGTGGTGCTAAAGGCTGAGGTGAGGAAGAGATGTAACAATGACAGCAGAGGCCATTAGTGCTTTAGACAGACAGACAGACAGACAGACAGACAGACAGACAGACAGACAGACAGACAGACAGACAGACAGACAGACAGACAGACAGACAGACAGACAGACAGACAGACAGACAGACAGACAGACAGACAGACAGACAGACAGACAGACAGACAGACAGACAGACAGACAGACAGACAGACAGACAGACAGACAGACAGACAGACAGACAGACAGACAGACAGACAGACAGACAGACAGACAGACAGACAGACAGACAGACAGACAGACAGACAGACAGACAGACAGACAGGGTGTTACTGGTGCTAGGCTATTCACTGTCTGTCTGTCTGATCTATATGTGCTGATCAATAGAGGACAGACTCAAGAGGAGGAAGCGAGTAGGGAGAGGGAAGGAGGAGAAAGGGTGATTTTCCTACATGTAATTACACTTGTCTTCAGTGACAGGAGGTCTCAGTTGATTGTGTAATGTATGCACGACAGGGCACCCAATCACTGATACTGATGCTACTCTACAGTATTTTAGTACAAACAGGGCGTTTCATAGTCAAAGAGAATCTCAACCGTTATCATTCTCTGATTTGATATATTATGAAATCTAAATCACAACACAAGTCACATGATCATATCATGATGCATAGTAATCTGATATTAAAACACCCACTACTTTGGTTAAATGCAGAGTAATAATGGACAGATGCTAATATTAAACAGGTTTCCTAGGCATTGAAACACAGAACTATATTATGATTATCAGGTTATCAAACAGCTGTGAACTGCAACTGGACAGAGAGCCACTCTGTCACACTCAAGTAATATCTCTCTCTACCAGACCCCTAACCTCATATAAGAGAATAAAAAATATTCATATACAGTAGACTCAATCTCATCAAACATATGATTTTGCAGGGAACGTAACATCTAATATCACCTCAATAACACAGCTACTGTATATACCAATCATTCCCCAGTGTGGAACATTCCATATCATCATTCTGGAATGGTATTGTGAATTGATTTTGGATTCCACGCCTCTTGAAGAGAACAGATGCTCCGGTCACAGCCGTGCCTCCCACTGATGAAGTTAAGAGATTACTTTAGAAAGGCAATTTCACCAAATGTCACTACCAATGCAAGTCCCAGTTTACATATGGCAGGGAGGAATCGAGCTGAAAAAGGTTCAGGTCTCTCATTCTCTCTTTTTCCCCCATTCACCATATCCCTCCCTGCCTGTTTTTTTCTTTGATTCTCACTTTCGACTTTTTTTTATGACATAGCCCTCTATCCGCTCCTTTCAATCTCTTTACCCATCTCCACATCTCTGTCACTCTCTATTTTCCTCTCTGCTTCCATCTTATTTCCTGCCAGTGATTTCTGATAAGATAAGTGTGTGTGTGTGCATCTCTTATTACTAGCCTGCCTCGTCAGCAGAGTGTTTATAATTTATCTGCGAATCTGTGTCCAAAGCCAACTCCATACTGACAAAGGTGAATTAGGATCGACACACAGACGGAGAGAGAAAGAGAGAGATAGAGAGAGAGAGAGATGCCAAACATTCTTTAAATGATAATGAGTCATGATGGTACAAGGTGTTGTTTTCTCGTCTGGAATGGTTCATATCCATTATTGTATCAATCAAAGAACAAATGAAATGAAAACATATAAATAATTACAGAGGAAGGTTTGGTACCATGTTGAATACTGTAACACAACTAATACAGAAGACGTTCATACCACAGACATTCCACAGTCATCCAGAATAATATCCCCATGCCTCGCTATAGCTAGATAAACGTTTGGACACAGTCTATCACTGTCAGTTCATAGCTTTACACTTCAATGAGAGATTCACCACCAGATAAGGCCTTCACAAGATAAAGCAAAGCAGAAAACCAAATCTGCTACATACATCTTTGAGGGTGGTATTTCCTCCATCATCTCCAGAACAGAGGAGCTGATCTCATCACTAATAACAACGGGCTGAGATGAGATCCCTGTGGAATACTAAGCATTGATTTTCCTTCCACACATCCTCATGTTCTGCGCTGAGTCCGGTTTTCCAGGGTTTGGGGATCTTGGTACAGGCAGAACCAACCCCAATTCCCACCCCGTCCCCCTAAATTACCCCCCTTTCACCCCAGATGGACCCCTAGGCCTCTCAACATGGAGTGTATTTACACATTTCCTCCTCTCAAAAATGATTAAGGATTTTGCTGTGAATACAATTCCAGAAATGTTCCCACATATCTCCTGGGATAAAGGAGGCCTGAGGCGACCATGTTTCCTACATGGATTTGGAATGGAGTGGGATTGAGTCAGAAACATGCTGTGGAGCATTACTGTATTTTCCCACACAGTAATTGGCACAGACGTACACATACACAGAGACACAGAAACTGACATTGCCTACAAATAACATTACACACAAAGAGACATAGAAACAGTCAACACGCCAAAGATCAGGGTTGGGGAGTAACTGATTACACGTAATCTGATTACAAAAAAACTATAAATGTAATCGCTTACTCTACCAGCAAAGATATTGTATCAGATTACAGATACTTTTAAAAACGACATGATTACTTCTTGGATTAGTCTTAAATTCAGAAAGGATGTTAGTGAAACAAATACATTGAGACCTTTCTGCTTTCTCAAAATGTTAACGATTTTTTATTAGTGAGCCTGAGACCACTATGATGACACACCAAATGTGTATAAAGAATTATTGTTGTCTTCTTCTGCATTTTAAGGGAAAATTCATTAGAAAGTAACTGAAAGTAATCAGATTACAGTAATCCAAAAGACACATTACTGACTACAATTTTAGATAGTTAACTATGGGATCATCAAAGCAACAAATCAGTAATAGCAGGAATGAAAAGAAGGGAATTCAGTCCGATGGTGTGAAATGAGACTTATCATCATGTCTCCATCTACACGGTATCATGCCTATGGAACATCAAATCTGCAGGACAACATCTTATCCAACAACATCTGGTCCAACAACATCTTGTCCAACAACATCTTTTCCAAAAACATCTTTTCCAAAAACATCTTATCCAAAAACATCTTATCCAACAACATCTGGTCCAACAACATCTGGTCCAACAACATCTTGTCCAACAACATCTTTTCCAAAAACATCTTTTCCAAAAACATCTTATCCAAAAACATCTTTTCCAAAAACATCTTATCCAAAAACATCTTATCCAAAAACATCTTATCCAACAACATCTGGTCCAACAACATCTTGTCCAACAACATCTTTTCCAAAAACATCTTTTCCAAAAACATCTTATCCAAAAACATCTTATCCAACAACATCTGGTCCAACAACATCTGGTCCAACAACATCTTGTCCAACAACATCTTTTCCAAAAACATCTTTTCCAAAAACATCTTATCCAAAAACATCTTTTCCAAAAACATCTTATCCAAAAACATCTTATCCAGCAACATCTTGTTCAGCATAGCCTTGACAGTTCCAAGTCTAGTTAATCAGACCAATGGTTGGCAGCTGATTTTACCCACCATACCAAAAGCCAGTGGCAGTAAGAGTCTTGTGCCAGTCCTGTACCATGCTGTTGCATGGGTGGTGATTAGGATTTCTACTCAGGGGTAAACAGTGGCGATTCATGCCCGGCCAAAGGACCAGGTTTTAGTCAGGCAGTTGCATGGGTACACCAGCTGCTCTCAAGTACCCCAGCTGAAGATCATTGGCAGACCAAAGGGGGGAGATTAGCATAGTGACCTGCAATGGCTGCTGGGTGGTCTGACAGATACACACAGGCAGCTGGGCAAACGGCTGGCAAACAAGAGCATGGGTGGCGAGAAAGATAAGGAAGGGATGGATGGAGAGAGAAAGAGAGCGAGAGAGAGAGAGAAAGGGAGAAAAAGGGAGAAAAGGGAGAAAGACAGACAGAGAAGAAAAAAGGGAAGGGAGGTAGAGAGAGAGAGAGAGAGAGAGAGAGAGAGAGAGAGAGAGAGAGAGAGAGAGAGAGAGAGAGAGAGAGAGAGAGAGAGAGAGAGAGAGAGGGAGAAGAGAAGAGGCAATAGTGAGATAAATACATGTCTATTGTAAAAAGACTCATAGAGTAGTAGTGATACTTTATGAAGACATAGAGTATGTTTGACTGCAGCTCTGTGTGTATGGGACTGTGGCATTAAGGGTAGAGTCCCTCAGATCCCTGCCTGGGGCAATAGATGATTTAGAGCCAGGCTCACAAGAGCTCTCTCTCTCTCCCCTCTGAGGTCTAGGTAGAATCCCTAATGAGGAATCTCTCAGTTGATAGAATAGGGAGGTGTGCACGCACGCACACACACACACACACACACACACACACACACACACACACACACACACACACACACACACACACACACACACACACACACACACACACACACACACACACACACACACACACACACACACACACACACACACACACACACACACACACACACAATCTGGTCAGCAGTCCTGGGGATAGTCAGAATAGCTGACGATGGTTGACTTAATATCACCTGCTCCATCGCACATAATGGGAGAAATCTCTGAGCTCTGTAATCGTTGTGCTGACCTGCACAACCCCTTCTGTATTAGATTACTTCTGCTTGTCTCCCAAGAGCTGCATTTCACTCTGAATATTAGCTAGGTGTGTTTTTATGAATAAGTGTGTGTGTGTGTTTGTGTGTGTGACAGAGTTAGAGAGTTTGTGTCATGACTAGCATGTAATCAGTTTGAAGAATGAGCTAATACTGCAAAGCTAATGGCCACTCCTCACCCTTGCCACATCCATTTGTCTTTTCCCAACTGCTGCACTAACACGCACACACGCACACACGCACGCACGCACACACACACGCACACACGCACACACACACACACACACACACACACACACACACACACACACACACACACACACACACACACACACACACACACACACACACACACACACACACACACACACACACACTAAGCAGAATACTGATTAGCAGCTGAAACTCTGGAGAGGGAAAGAAGAGTGAATATTGAAGGATGAACAGAATACAAAGAGAGGAAGGGAGAAGAATAAGGACAAGAGAGCGAGAGATAGAGAGAGGCTTTTTTTATCGCTCCGTGGGAGGCACTGACTAAATGTCTTCTGTTCACTTTCAACTGAGACCCACTTCGGGATGCTGATAATGTTTTGAGGTCTGTTGCATTACTATAGGTCTGTAGGGATGGGTGTGGAGAGGGTAAACCCAAAACATGTGGACTAGGTCTGTTGCGTTACTATAGGTCTGTAGGGATGGGTGTGGAGAGGGTAAACCCAAAACATGTGGACTAGGTCTGTAGGGTTACTATAGGTCTGTAGGGATGGGTATGGAGAGGGTAAACAGACTAGGTCTGTGCACGCCAGTGTACACATGTCCGTATATGTGTGTGAGTGATTTGAAAGGGACTCATATGGTCCACAGACATGCAGAGAATGATGTAAGTGCTGTAAGAGTAGAGCTCATGGTCGGCAGGGTAGCCTAGTGGTTAGAGCGTTGGACTAGTAACCAGAGGGTTGCAAGTTCAAACCCCCAAGCTGACAAACCTGATCTGTCGTTCTGTTCCTGAACAGGCAGTTAACCCACTGTTCCTAGGCCGTCAATGAAAATAAGAATTTGTTCTTAACTGACTTGGGTAAAAGGTAAAAAATAAAATGTATGCCACTCAGTACACACTGAACACTTCCCACTGCCTATTCTGATTGAACTGACTCAAAGCTAATAAAACTGTCAGAAGTCAATAGCTCAAATTAAGTGCTACTGAACTCAGCTATGATGCCATCAGTTTGTGAATTTAATCTAAGGAAGTTTTGCAAAAATATAGCCATTACACTCTGGAAATACTAGCATCAACATACTCTTTATCTGTATAGCTACCCCCCATACAGACATGCAGGCAGACATAGGTAAACACAAACCTTCTTTGTCGTCGTGGCGTACGATGGCGTCCTGTATGATGTCACCGAGGCTGAAGCGAATGCTGTGTCTCTTCATGTGGCTGGTAGGCGGGGTGTTTACCTTGACTCCTCCTCCCAGTTTCTGCAAGGTCTTCTCCCGCTCATAGTACTCCCTGATTTGGTCACAGCGCATCCTCCTGACCAGACGCTGGCGCTGGCCAAACGGGAGAGACTCCAGCAGACACTGGTCGATCTCCATGTTCTGACGAAACACGTTACATAGCTGAAAACAACCTGCAGAGGGAGGGAGGGGGGGTAGAGAAGGGAGGGAGGGAGGGAGGTAGAGAAGGGAAAAGGAGAGAGAAATACATTAATCTGTCTCAACAGTTTATACAAGTTGAAAATAGAGTGATGTTAAACATAGTAAAACAGCTAGTGTGTGTGTGTGTGTGTGTGTGTGTGTGTGTGTGTGTGTGTGTGTGTGTGTGTGTGTGTGTGTGTGTGTGTGTGTGTGTGTGTGTGTGTGTGTGTGTGTGTGTGTGTGTGTGTGTGTGTGTGTGTGTGTGTGTGTGTGTGTGTGTGTAACACACAGACACTGCTGTTAGATACAGTAAATAACTCGAACCACTTCATGTTTATTTAAATATAGTCTGACACTGAGCGAATAGGACAACATTTGGATGATAAAGTACACCAGTGCTGTCTGTTTCACCTACAAGCCTTTAGTGTGTGTGTTTATAATGGACTACACTGGGATGATAAAGTACACCAGTGCTGTCTGTTTCACCTACACGCCTTTAGTGTGTATGTGCGTGTTTATAATGGACTACACTGGGATGATAAAGTATCCCAGTGCTGTCTGTTTCACCTACAAGCCTTTAGTGTGTGTGTTTATAATGGACTACACTGGGATGATAAAGTACACCAGTGCTGTCTGTTTCACCTACAAGCCTTTAGTGTGTGTGTTTATAATGGACTACACTGGGATGATAAAGTACACCAGTGCTGTCTGTTTCACCTACAAGCCTTTAGTGTGTGTGTTTATAATGGACTACACTGGGATGATAAAGTACACCAGTGCTGTCTGTTTCACCTACAAGCCTTTAGTGTGTGTGTGTGTTTATAATGGACTACACTGGGATAATAAAGTACACCAGTGCTGTCTGTTTCCCCTACAAGCCTTTAGTGTGTGTGTTTATAATGGACTACACTGGGATGATAAAGTACACCAGTGCTGTCTGTTTCACCTACATTTACATTACATTTACATTTAAGTCATTTAGCAGACGCTCTTATCCAGAGCGACTTACAAATTGGTGCATTCACCTTATGACATCCAGTAGAACAGTCACTTTACAATAGTGCATCTAAATCTTAAAAAATCACCTACAAGCCTTTTGTGTGTGTGTTTATAATGGACTACACTGGGATGATAAAGTACACCAGTGCTGTCTGTTTCACCTACATTTACATTACATTTACATTTAAGTCATTTAGCAGACGCTCTTATCCAGAGCGACTTACAAATTGGTGCATTCACCTTATGACATCCAGTAGAACAGTCACTTTACAATAGTGCATCTAAATCTTAAAAAATCACCTACAAGCCTTTTGTGTGTGTGTTTATAATGGACTACACTGGGATGATAAAGTACACCAGTGCTGTCTGTTTCACCTACAAGCCTTTAGTGTGTGTGTTTATAATGGACTACACTTGTACTGCCTTTATCCTCTGGGTGTTTTGAAAAAACCCCACACTGTTTTGTGTCTTCTCTCCTGCATCCCAACGGCTGTAGTGAATATCATAACTTAGCATGTTGCCTGTCCCAGTGGAAGAGAGCCAGTTGTTCTGCTCACTATCCAGTCGCTGAACCTATTATTGTCTGTCTGCCTATTACTGCAGCAGCACAGCTAAACCTCAGTGACTGCAGTGGAATGGATCACGACACATCAGGACCAAACCATGCTTATTTAAGAAGGTAGTTCCAGACTTATAAAATGGTAAATGTGCATTGCATTGTTCAGTGATGAAGGCTGAAAATCAGACCAACCAGAAGTAAAGTTGCAATTCATAGGCAATCAGAGACCATGATGCTTCCAAGCGCATAAAAAAGTCATCAGAAGGAATTGAATTCCAGGCAATCTTGTTACCCAAAGTCTGCCCCCGGATGCAATACAGAAAGTTTTCAATGATGTGGTGATTGTGTGTGTGTGTGTGTGTGTGTGTGTGTGTGTGTGTGTGTGTGTGTGTGTGTGTGTGTGTGTGTGTGTGTGTGTGTGTGTGTGTGTGTGTGTGTGTGTGTGTGTGTGTGTGTGTGTGTGTGTGTGTGTGTGTGTGTGTGTGTGTGTGTGTGTGTGTGTGTGTGTGTGTGTGTTAGACGGAGACAAAGACAGCAGTGATTAGTGCAGTAATTCAGGTCACTGCTAGACCACAGGGGAGGGAAACAGAACTTTGGAAAGGCTGCCTTTGCAGATAAAGTAGACAGTTACATTTTTCTCACATACTCCTCTTCTATTCATGTCTGCTTGTCTAGCTGTCTGTTTGTCTAACTGCCTGTATGTCTGCTTGTCTAACAGTCTGCTAGTTAACTGTCTGCTAGTCTAACTGTCTGCTTGTCTAACTGTCTGCTAGTCTAACTGTCTGCTAGTCTAACTGTCTGTTTGTCTAACTGTCTGTTTGTCTGACTGTCTGCTTGTCTAACTGTCAGCTTGTCTAACTCTCAGCTTGTCTAACTGTCTGCTAGTCTAACTGTCTGCTAGTCTGTCTGCTTGTCTAACTGTCTGCTAGTCTAACTGTCTGCTTGTCTAACTGTCTGCTAGTCTAACTGTCTGCTAGTCTAACTGTCTGCTTGTCTAACTGTCTGCTAGTCTAACTGTCTGCTTGTCTAACTGTCTGTTTGTCTAACTGTGTTTGTCTGCTTGTATGCTTGTCTAACTGTCTGCTTGTCTAACTGTCTGTTTGTCTAACTGTGTTTGTCTGCTTGTCTGTTTGTCTAACTGTCTGTTTGTCTAACTGTCTGCTAGTCTAACTGTATGCTTGTCTAACTGTCTGCTTGTCTAACTGTCTGTTTGTCTAACTGTGTTTGTCTGCTTGTCTAACTGTCTGCTTGTCTAACTGTCTGTTTGTCTAACTGTCTGCTAGTCTAACTGTCTGCTTGTCTAACTGTCTGTTTGTCTAACTGTCTGCTTGTCTAACTGTCTGTTTGTCTAACTGTCTGCTAGTCTAACTGTCTGCTTGTCTAACTGTCTGTTTGTCTAACTGTCTGCTAGTCTAACTGTATGCTTGTCTAACTGTCTGCTTGTCTAACTGTCTGTTTGTCTAACTGTGTTTGTCTGCTTGTCTAACTGTCTGCTTGTCTAACTGTCTGCTAGTCTAACTGTCTGCTTGTCTAACTGTCTGCTTGTCTAACTGTCTGTTTGTCTAACTGTGTTTGTCTGCTTGTATGCTTGTCTAACTGTCTAACTGTCTGTTTGTCTAACTGTGTTTGTCTAACAGTCTGCTTGTCTAACTGTCAGCTTGTCTAACTGTCTGCTAGCCTAACGGTCTGTTTGTCTAACTGTCTGTTTGTCAGACTGTCTGCTAGTCTAACTGTCTGCTAGTCTAACTGTCTGCTTGTCTAACTGTCTGTTTGTCTAACTGTCTGTTTGTCTAACTCTCTGCTAGTCTAACTCTCTGCTAGCCTAACTGTCTGTTTGTCTAACTGTCTGTTTGTCTGCTTGTCTGTTTGTCTAACTGTCTGTTTGTCTAACTCTCTGCTAGTCTAACTCTCTGCTAGCCTAACTGTCTGTTTGTCTAACTGTCTGTTTGTCCGACTGTCTGCTTGTCTAACTGTCAGCTTGTCTAACTGTCTGCTAGTCTAACTGTCTGCTAGTCTAACTGTCTGCTAGTCTAACTGTCTGCCTTATTTCCCTCTGCTTTTAACCCACTCTAATTCTCTTTTTCAGGTTATCTTCCTCCTCATCCCTCTCTCCTTTCCTCCTCGCCCTCACTCTGTCACTTTGCCTGTCTGACTGTCTTTCGCAGTCTCTTTACTTTTAAGCCCTCTCCACATCACTTTCACTTGGTCTTTAACCTCCTCGTCTTCCTCTTCCTCTTGTCTGCTCCATAACTATCTGCCTGTCTGTCTTCCTCTCACCCCTGTAATCTAATCCCTCCCTCCCTCCCTCCCTCCGCGTGTGTGATTCAGTAGACTGGTGCAGCAGGCTGCTGGCGAGGTTTAAACCACTGACAGTGGGATGCCTTTGAAGTACTGCAGCCTTTTTTAATGGCCCATCTCTCTCGCTTTCTCTTGTCTCTCCCTTAATTTCTCTTTTCTCTCCTCTCTGCCTGTTACGCTTTTTAAAGAGGAGCAGGAATCACTGCAGTTCATTTTGTCATGCAGCTATGGAAATAAGAGCTGCGTTGTCTGAGTGTGTCAGCGTGTGTGTTTGTGTCTGGCCTCTGACGCTGTTCACATTATAATCTCTTCAGAGACCCATAAGCACCTACACAGACCTGAACATACACACATGCCCAAAAGAGACATTTATAACCACAGCAGACACGGCACAGAAATTGAGAGGTGTTTATCCCCCAGCATGTTTTCTCTACTTGAAACAATGTTTATGTGAATCTGTATGCGCTGTAGATCCTTATCAGGCTGATGAGTGATGTTACTGTGTCTTTAACTGCTTTTGCAATTGGATAATCATCTGCACACTCAACCACACACCTGCCTGCCTCCCAGACAGTAGGGCCAAAATGCCCGTATGTTATCTGCCTGGGCTGACAACATGAAAAGTGATCTTTGAGACAATGGGGAAGGGATTAGAATATTGTTGAAACCAGGTGTCTGCCTCAACATTTTCAGTTAGGGAAACTGCCTCGGGTTTGTACTGGTCTACACACACAGGCTCGTACTTTCACACGCATGCATATACACACAAACACGCACATGATTGTGCACACGTTTGAGCGCGCTCTACCAGTGTGTTCCCTCTCTGCTCTCGCTCCCTTTTTCACCCATTTCTCTGCTATATGTCCTCCTTCTCCTTTGACTTTCTCTTACCCCCTCTATTTCCTTCCTCTCTTCATCCTCTTCTCCCTCCTGACCCTGATCTCTGGGCTCTGATAAGCCAGGATGCAGATTAAAGACACTTTAGAATTGCTGCAGTGAAGTAAGCTGCTCCCAGGCGCAGAAACCAATTACCCTATTAAACCTGCTCTGTGTGCCCAGCCCTGTGTCAGTACACACACCACCATCCCCACTATACCATTCACTACTATTTAGCTTGTACAGCCTCTTATGAAGATGACTAGGCAGAGTTAGAGAGACAATACACCGTGATAACTATGAAACTAGTGACACTGCCCGCCTTTTCCCCTCCCCCTCACCCATTCCCCAAACACGACTCTCTCCAAAGTCTACTGTCACCCCTGATAGACCTGGGCGAAATGGACAAAAATCCATGTTGCGATAAATAGAACGATCGTTTTATAACATTAATGTGCACAACTGTTATTATATTCTCCTTTAAACTACTACTACTGGTTTGATGGTTGTATTCAACAACTGTCCCATTGACAATCACACATATTAGCAAACATATTTTATTTAATAATAATAATAATATATGCCATTTAGCAGACGCTTTTATCCAAAGCGACTTACAGTCATGTGTGCATACATTCTACGTATGGGTGGTCCCGGGGATCGAACCCACTACCCTGGCGTTACAAGATTTCTCTAGTACAGGCTACTTATCATAATGAACGAAATGAGCAAAATGCCTGTGGTAAGTAAACGGTATGGTTGGCGTCGATCATTTGCGGTTTATCGTCCCAGCTCTAGCCCCTGAGTCTTGGAAGATTTTGAAAAGAAATGCAGCCAACCACTGTCGTGACAAGAGGAGGAGTACATTCTTCTCAGGACACACCCGCACAAGTGCTGCAGCTGGCGGAGCACATGTACTGTACATTACACAAGCATATACACTACAGCCCTTCAGTTCAAATGACACATAGCCTAATTCAAAGCCAAGCCCCAACCAGAGGAGGCTAGCTCCTACCCTTTACTGACAGGCACAGAGGTCAGCCATCTGGACTGGATTAGCTAGCTAGTTTTTACAGCTGGCCCAGTCTGACAGTAGATTGTCTATAGAGCATAGCTGGGTATATCTGTGTCTATAGCTGGTTATAAAACTGGTTGTTTGCATCCTGCATGCTGATTGGACAAGCAGAATTCCCAGCCATGCTGATTGGACAAGCAGAATTCCCAGCCATGCTGATTGGACAAGCAGAATTCCCAGCCATGCTGTATCGGCCGTCACAGACACACTATGCCTGCTAACGGTTCCATCTGAAAGGGATCACTGTGCCTCCATAAGAATATCATGCTCATGTTGTTGAATCATTTCTTCTACTCAACTAGCACATTATTTCCCCTCGCTTCCAGCATAGCATTTAGTTTGGTACCCTTGGTGTTAAATATAAGCCTCGATGTCTGCCAATGTTTCACTTTTGAATTTAGATCTCTGTAGTACCATACATAGAGTGAACGGTGCCCAGACGAGACAACTTTTACTGAGCCAGTCAAATCAAGCACCAATGGCAATAGAAAAACATATAAAACTAACAAAAATGCAGCTAGTGTACTGTCAATCCAAAGTTGGCTAACTAGCTAGCAACAAGAACCTTGCCTGCGTAGAAACCATTTTGTTTAGAACGGATGGCCAGTCCCTTTGCATAGCAACTATGCAAAAATAATTCAAGACTGGGTCTTGTCTGTGGCAACATGGCCAAAAGAACTAACAACCAGATTTTTGTCCAGACTATATCTTCTGGTGGAATAATTCAATTGTATGAATTGACTTATTTTCATTGAAATAAAATTCATGAAAATATGTAATTCATTGCTGTTTTAATATGTTGGTGACAGTTTTATAAAAGCAATGAGGCAGTGCTCCCGCGTCGGGCCAAACAGCGCCATTTACCTGTGACTGTATTCATGATACAGCACGGCCTCTTGTGCATTATTGCTTAAGTATATATGTGTCTATAGACTATAGATGGGTATATCTGTCCTAGGACTGGCTGACTCAAAGTGACTTAAACTGAGAGTTCCATCCAGGGACACAGGAAACAAAGGATAATTACCACTGCTTGGTATAGACTGCGGCACAACTGAGAACAATCACACATTGGCACCCTGAGAGACTGCGTATTAGAGGGATGAGAGGGGGGCTGTATATGACAGACAGAGGGAAGGAATAGAAAGGAGGAGAGAGGGAGAAAAAGAGGGAAGGCGATTCAGGCAGTGGAATAAATACAGAGTAGTAAGAGACAGTGTGAGAGTGGGTCAGTGGAAGTAGAGCAAAGTCACTAGTTTAATGGTTTGCGTGTGTGCGTGCCAACTATAACAAACACAGCATGGGAGGATATGAACCTGGAGTTGAACTCAAAATGCGTTCAGCTATAGTACCTCTCTCTCTCTCTCTCTCTCTCTCTCTCTCTCTCTCTCTCTCTCTCTCTCTCTCTCTCTCTCTCTCTCTCTCTCTCTCTCTCTCTCTCTCTCTCTCTCTCTCTCTCTCTCTCTCTCTCTCTCTCTCTCTCTCTCTCTCTCTCTCTCTCTCTCTCTCTCTCTCTCTCTCTCTCTCTCTCTCTCTCTCTCTCTCAGGCCTACTGTAAACTAAAAGGGAAAATCTTAATGAAACAAATAGGTTGCGCCCACCAATGAGGTTCTCTCCTCTGACATAATTGTTCCATCACAAATGTTGTCAAAGCCCAAGGGACTGTTCATTTGAAGACTTCATCAATCCTTTTGAAAACCAACCAGAAAGAGAAAGGGGTGCTTCCCATGGTTCTGAAAGCATCAGACCTAGAACTCTCTCCCCCACACACATCTCTCTCTCTCACCCAAACAACTCTCTCTCACCCACACAACTCTCTCTCTCTCTCTCTCTCTCTCTCTCTCTCTCTCTCACCCACACAACTCTCTCTCTCTCTCTCTCTCACCCACACAACAATCTCTCCCCCACACACATCTCTCTCTCTCCCTCACACTCCTCTCCCCCACACACCTCTCTCTCAACTAAATTCAATGCAATTCCATTTAAGGGCTTTATTGGCATGGGAAACATGTGTTAACATTGCCAAAGCAAGTGAAGTAGATAATAAACAAAAGTGAAATAAACAATAACAATTTACTGTAAACATTACTTGCAGAAGTTACAAAATAATAAAGACATTTCAAATGTCATATTAAGTCTAATCTACAGTGTTGTAACGATGTACAAAGTAAAAAAGTTTTTAAAAAGTAAAAAAGTGACAATAAATCAATATAAATACGAGTTGTATTTACAGTGGTGTTTGTTATTCACTGGATGCCCTTTTCTTGAGGCAACAGATCAAAAATCTTGCTGCTGTGACGGCACACTGTGGTGTTTCACCCAGTAGATATGAGAGTTTATCAAAAATTATTTGTGGATCTGTCTAATCTGAGGGAAATATGTGTCTCTAATATGGTCATACATTTGGCAGGAGGGTAGGAAGTGCAGCTTCTCTCTCTCGCTCTCCCCCCCTCCCTCTCCCTGTGCTGTTTTCAGCTGTGATAGCTTTATTGCAGACTCAGGGAGACATCATAACTGACTTCATGGAGGAGGGACACAGGACTGATGAGTCTTCCTTCCGGATTCTTAACTCACAGCGACACACACACAAGATTGTCACTCTAGCCATGAGCAATAACACACACACACACACACACACACACACACACACACACACACACACACACACACACACACACACACACACACACACACACACACACACACACACACACACACACACACACACACACACACACACACACACACACACCTCTACCAAAATACTTGATTTGCCACCAGCAGACTGTATTTAACTGCATTGTCAGCGTTATAAATCAGGCATCATAATCAGCCAGACAGAGGCACAGCAACATTGTCTGGCCATAAACACACGTTATATGACACATATCACACACGTGTCACTTCTGACATGTCACCCATAAAGTCTTACCTCAGACTGATCCAACTGAGCAGTCTAGCCTCTCGAAATGTGATGCTAATGCAAAACCATATTCTTCATATCCGCTGAGCAAGACAATAAAGATGAAGTCAACGGGAGAGGGAGTGTGAGAGTGAGTGAGTGACAGACAGGAAAGGTCAAAGACACCAAGAGGGACCGGCAGAGGTCAGGATGGAGATATAGGGAAGAGGGAGAAAGTAGGAGGGAGGTAGGGAGTAGGAGGGAGGGAGGGAGGGAGAGAGAGAGCAGGGAGAGAGATATACTGTAGATGTCATGCTTGAGAAGCTCCTGCTTTCCCATCTCCTGGCTGTCAGATGTTGATTTACAGAGGAATATCCCTCATAGGCTCTAGTTATTAACACTGACAGCACTGCACTGGGCTGTGAATTAGCCCGCAGCATCCACATAGACATACATGTACAGTATATACTGTACACACTCGTAAAATACCGTACATTTGTTTTACAGCACGCTATAATAACTTTCGGTAATTTGAACAGTAAAATACTGTAAAATGCACAGTAAAATGCTTTGAATGTATCAATAATGGTGCATTGTGGGAAACTCTTGTGGGCGAGGAGAGAGTTTCTGGCTCATTAACATGTTTTATGGGTGCCATGCAAGAGGCTATTGTCACAACTTCCTCCGAAGTCGGTTCCTCTCCTTGTTCGGGCGGCGTTCGGCGGTCGACGCCGCCGGTCTTCTAGCCATCGCCGATCCACCTTTCATTTTCCATTTGTTTTGTCTTGTTTTCCCACACACCCAGTTTACATTCCCTCGCTACTTGTCGTGTATTTAACCCTCTGTTCCCCCCCCCATGTCTGTGTGTGAAATGGTTTGTTGTAAAGTGCGTGTGCACTCTGACTGGTTCGCGATGGACTCTGACTGGTTCGCGATGGACTCTGACTGGTTCGCGACGGACTCTGACTGGTTCGCGATGGACTCTGACTGGTTCGCGATGGACTCTGACTGGTTCGCGATGGACTCTGACTGGTTCGCGACGGACTCTGACTGGTTCGCGACGGACTCTGACTGGTTCGCGACGGACTCTGACTGGTTCGCGACGGACTCTGACTGGTTCGCGATGGACTCTGACTGGTTCGCGATGGACTCTGACTGGTTCGCGATGGACTCTGACTGGTTCGCGATGGACTCTGACTGCGACAGGTTATTTTGTACCCATATTTTGTTGTCCGTTTTTTTGACCCAGTTCTGCTCTCCTGCGCCTGACTTCCCTGAAGCCTGTCACGCACCCCTTAGAGCTATTTTGTTGCACCAGTGAGTGAGAATGGTGTACCCCACAGAATACCGTAATATATTATAATTTAGGAATTTTACAAACCTTGTCCTGAAACTCTGCAGTAACTTACTGGCCAATTGCTGTTAGTAATTTACAGTAATTCATAATACGTGTACCATACTGGACTTTTCTCTTGTTAGAGGCTGTATTTATTGCACCCATTAGTGAGTGCTGTACCAATTTAAGTTATATGTGGTAGTAGTTCCTATTAATTGAATGCATATAGGGAATAGATCAGACATTTTAATGGTTTAGTGAGTGTTCACCCATGTCCATTTGATCTGTTTTGCCCTGTAATCACAACCAGTTTGGAAGCCTTTGTTTAGGCCTCAAGTGATTTAAAACACCTAGTATTCATTAATATGCTGTAATATGCAAATGACTTACAGTCAACCTGCTTGCTCTAATCCCCTGTAATTACAGTAAAATACTGTGGAAATAATTTTCTTAAAGTTGAATAGCGACGTTACGTTAGATAACGGAGCGCCAAGGTGTCGAAATCACTAAGCAGCTAAATTCAAAGTAGTGTACTGATGTGTGTATCACTTTATCAGAAGTACGTCATCAACGATGTCCAAAGGTTTGTGTGATCACGTGCTTTTTCAAACCGTGTGTTGCAAAATGCAAGATTTCGCCGTGGTTCCGATGCTTTCTTCCATTCCAAGCTGCTTTCAAAACACCAACCTCTGCTGGACACTGTACTTACAGATACCGTTAGGATTTTGTACATGTAGTTTTACCTGACCTGTAGCTTAGCAGGTAGAGTAGGGAACTATGGAACATTCAAGGACTTGAGGTTAGAGGTCAAATCCTGTTGAAGGCACACATTTATTTATTTTTTCAATCGAAACCACACTTTCTGTACTGCTGTTCAAATAATGTTTTATTTAGTATAATATAAGCTTCTGTCTCAAGTCCCCTAAATAATGCTTTAGATTCCATTTTTTTAGATTGTAAACTTAAAGAGAAAAAGGGATGCATGATGTAAGATGCAAACCTGGTAAAGCCATCGATTTATTGCTGAACAGAGTTCAGACGAAAACAGTGGAGAAGGAAATGCATCGGATAACCACACGCTGCTATTTATTGCTGAACAGCAGATGTCACTAATATGCATTGTGTTCGAAAAATGAAGCTCCGAGTATGGAACCATTTTCTGTCTCAATTTGGTAAAAGCTCCAAAGCCTTCAGAAAGCCTGGGTTTCTTCCCTTCACTACAGTTTAATAGTCACTGTGCTCCTGTGTTATACTGTGTTTCATTGTTCTGGCATCGAGTACCGTTAATAATATCTCAGTATTGTATTGGCACTATCCAGAAATAGTCAGAGATATATCATAAGATACAGTGCCTTCAGGAAGTATTCACAGTGCCTTCAGGAAGTATTCACAGTGCCTTCAGGAAGTATTCACAGTGCCTTCAGGAAGTATTCACAGTGCCTTCAGGAAGTATTCACAGTGCCTTCAGGAAGTATACACACCCTTGACTGTTTCCACATGTTGTTTTACAGTCTGAATTTAAAATGGATACAATTGGGATTTTGTGTCACTGGCCAACAAACACCACCCCCATAATGTGAAAGTGGAATTATGTTTTTATACGTTTTGACAAATTAATTTAAATGAAAAGCGTTAATGTCTCAAGTCAACAAGTATTCATTCAACCCCTTTATTATGGCAAGCCGAAAGAAGTTCAAGAGTAAAACTTTGCTGAGCAAGTCACATAATAAGCTGGACTTATCTATGTGCAATATTAGTGTTGAATATGATTTTTTAATGACTACCTCATCTCTGTACCCCACATATACAATCATCTGTAAGGTCCTTCAGTCAAGCAGTGCATTTCAAACACAGATTCAACCACAAAGACCAGGGAGGTTTTCAAAGTAAAAGTCAGATTGCAAAAAATGTGGCAAAGAAATTATGGTGGCTGCATCATGTTATGGGTATGCTTGTAATCAGCAAGGACTAGGGATTTTATTTAGGATAAAAATTAACAGAACAGAGCTAACTACAGGCAAACACCTAGAGGAAAACCTGGTTCAGTCTGCTTTCCAACAGACCCTGGGAAACAAATTCACCTTTCAGCAGGACAGAAACCGAAACACAAAGCCAAATCTACACTGGAGTTGCTTACCAAGATGACATTGAATGTTTCTGAGTGGCCTAGTTACGGTTTTGATTTAAATTGGCTTGAAAATGGCTGTCTAGCAATGATCAACAACCAACTTGACAGAGCTTGAAAATTGTTTTTAAGAATAATGTGCAAATATTGTACAATCCAATTAGAGACTTACCCAAAAAGACTCACATCTGTAATCTCTGCCAAAGGTGATTCTAACATGTATTGAGTCAGGGGTATGAATACATACATAAATGAGATATTTCTGTATTTAATTTTAAAAACATTTTCCAAAATATCTAAAAACAAGTTATAATTGTGTCTGTTTGGGATTTTGAGTGTAGGTGTGTGAAAGAAAGAAAGACAAATATTGAATACATTTTGAATTGTATTGTGGAATAAGTCAAAGGCTATGAATACTTCCTGAAGGCAATGTTTCTTGTAATTACAATCACTGTGAAGACCAATGCATTCTTAACCCCTAAAAGTGTAAGCCTTTGGGCCACGTCACTAAGCTGACATATGGAATTGTTTTACGATGGTCATACCATGGCTCATTTAGCTATTTGATTTGGAATTTTATGACCCCTGAAGGTATCCCCCCAATATTTGAGAAAATATAGAATGTGTCCTTTACTACTATAGCCTATAAAAACACATTGAATAGCACATTCATGAATGGCAAAACAGAGGCAAAGTGTCAGTCCTATTTCTAGAAGATATAAGAAAGTGTGTTGGCACAAAACTACTTCCATACTTACATTCATTTTTTAAAATGGTACCAGGTTACCTTCAGACAAGTCATATGACACTTGTGGGGGCTGTGGAGCAAAACAGCGAACACCATCATGTTTGTGAGAGTGTCATCTTTTTTAAATGACTTCGTAGGCTAAACCGTTTTCGAACCCATGAAGAGTAGCTGTTGCCTTGGCAACCGCTAATGGGGATCCAGAGTAAAGAGAAATACATTCAGACGTTACAGACGTTTTCTTCAGAAGACTGATTTCCGGGATGTCTCCTGGTCTGACAAACAGCGCCGTAGCGCTGCCACTTTCCGCCACGGCTGTGGAAGTCCAACATGGACGGATGCAGTGCATTGAGATAGATATATCTACTTTAAACAGACACATTTTGATGGGGATTTGTATTGTGTTAATTGCGATCGACTCGAAAGGATTAACTCCAACAAAATGGTCTGTTACGGTTTTCAGAAATGTTTTGCTTGCCATAACTGTAATAGGTTATTTTTGATCAACCTTGGTTGAACGCACTGACTGTAAGTTGCTAAGGACTAGAGCAACCGCTAAATAACCAAAATGTCAATATAAATGTCAAAATGAAAACCTATAAAGAATACTGGGTAATATGTTGCTGTAGCCAGTAATATGCTGTAAATTATATTACAGTAAAAAATGTGGTACCGTAAAATGGATTACAGTAGGTGTACTGTAAAAATACATTACAGTAATTTCCTGGCCAATTGTTGCCAGTAAATTACTTACATGAAAGGTTTTACAGTGCCTATTCATGCATGACAGTTCTATAAGGATGGGTTGAGGCAGGGCTGTTCCACTGACCTATGAGCCCACTCATGTGTCTGCTTCAGCACACATCAAACATGAGAACCCACACACCTGCCTCATTCCTATCCCTCTCGCTCTCACGCTCACTCGCTCTCACGCTCACTCGCTCTCCTTTTTCTTCCATTCATTTCTCTCTATCTGCCCTTTGAGTTCACCTTCAACCCTAATCTGGACTCTTTCTCTCTTACACACTCGCACGCACGCACACATACACACACTTGTCAAACAACCAACACATTTCAGCCTTTGAGAAAATAATAATTCAGAGAGGGAGGAAAGGAGAAAAGCAGGGGAAAGAAACAACAGGGAAATAGAGGAGAGAGGTATAGATCGAGGAAATGATTAACCAATCCCCTTCCCTGGCAGCCTTTTCCTCTACCGCTTTCACAGATATATCTCCTTCTATCTCTCTCTACGTCCCTGGCTCCCTCTGTCTCCTAATCTCTTAGTCATGCACCATCATCCGTTCTTGCACTCTTTTTTTATCTCCTTTATTCACCTCCTCCCTGACTCATAATCTGTCCCTCTTTCTCCTTTCATCAACTGTCACTTATCCTCCTGTCCTTACATCCACGTCTCCCCTTCCTGTCCCCATCCTCACATTTCTCTCAGTATCGCCTCTCTCCCATCTCTCTCCCTCTTTCTCGATTAGTCTTTCCATTCCTCTCTTTCACTCTTTCCCCTCATCTCTCTCGGCATCCCTCTCTTTCGCTCTTCTCTCTCTCCAGCCATTCCTCTCTTTTCCCGATCTCTCTCCCTGCAGTTCTGCTCTACCTTTCTGTCTGTCACTCGAGCTGAATTACCCAGGAGCCTCCCGCTACCTGCCGCATTCACCGGGCAGCGTCACACAGCTACCGCACTCTGTCTGCAGCAAGCTCACACACCCACCGACAGTACACACGTAACACACCCACCGACAGTACACACGTAACACACCCACCGACAGTACACACGTAACACACATCCCGCACACCCACAAACACATTGCAGAGACACACACACACAAAAACATAATTGCGCACACCCACACAGGCAAAAACCACTCTCGCTCCCACACACAACTACACACACACACAAATGGCACAAGCTGGCTACATCAGAATGTAATATCAGAGGCACATTGGCTCACCATTACTATGCATGACACTATCATACCAAATGTTACACAGGTAGATTACATTAGAAACTGCCAGAGACAATCACATCATGCTCTCATACACACAAGATAGGCATGAGCTAATACAGGCAACCTGTCACTTTCTCTCTCTCTCTCTCTCTCTCTCTCTCTCTCTCTCTCTCTCTCTCTCTCTCACACACACACACTTGCATCTGCTACACACTGACATAAACAACAGTAGCAACTACTAGACAAATAGAGAGAGTAAAATGTAGAGAGACAGAAAAGGGAGGACAGCTGTCCAGATCTTACTTACAGCATTTGAGAAAATGGTAGTGGGACATGTTCTCCTTGTACCAGTCAGTCAGTCAGATAGTCAGATAGTCAGAGAGTGAGACAGACAGAGGCAGCCACAGGTTCCTTCCTTCCAGCTCTGGTTAAGCTAACAGCAGTGCTAGTAAACTTGCACAATGCATTATTCATTCAGCTGCTCTGCTCTGCATTATTCACTATAGGACTCGGGTTGCAGCAGAGCAGACAGACACACTCAGCAGGCACACACAACATCGCAGGGCTGCAACGCTTGCAGCTCTTGCAGCTCTCCCAGCCATCGGTCAGATAACCACCACACAACCTCTCCCCAACCATGACCGGCGCACGTGCTCAGTGTGCGTCACTGACTGACAGCGCGGTAGACCCACCCCCAGTGCAACACACCCCCCTGACGCAATGCTCCACACATTCAGAGAGATACACACCACAGACACGAATGCAATGTGCCTGACACACACACCTCCTACTGCTTTTCTTGAGCTGAAAACAAAAGAGACGGAATGAATTGCTGTGCCTCTTCACGAGAGAGAGAGAGAGAGAGAGAGAGAGAGAGAGAGAGAGAGAGAGAGAGAGAGAGAGAGAGAGAGAGAGAGAGAGAGAGAGAGAGAGAGAGAGAGAGAGAGAGAGAGAGAGAGAGAGAGAGAGAGAGAGAGAGAGACAGAGACAGAGACAGAAACAGAGACAGAGACAGAGACAGAGACAGAGACAGAGACAGAGACAGAGACAGAGACAGGATGAGAGGAGAAAGAGGGAGAATGGAAAAGGAGGAAGCAAAGGGTAGAAAGCAATTAAGAGAGCTTTAGAAAAAGAGGGATAGGCAGGTAGAGTGTGAAACAATAGGAAAAGGAGGGAAAACAGAGAGAGATATAGGTAGAAAGATGGCAAGAGAGAAGGAGGAAGCAAGCTAGAGAGGAAACGATAGAGGGAGGTAGAGAGGAGAGAGGGATGCTCAGCTGCAGCAGTGCGGCTCTGCTCTGTTCTTAGTGCCGTGACTGGCTAAGTGTTCACCAATGGTTCTTTAACTGGCCAATATATTTGCTCTATAGATAAGCCTGGTTGCCATTTAACAACAGGTCACACCCTCCATCATACATCTTTCACCCCCTCTCTCATACAGCACAATCGCAGCAGTGTGTTTGTGTGTATGTCTGTGTGAGTGTGTCTGTAAGTTTACTGCAAAAATATATTTTAGCCGGTGAGGAGAGACTGATTTGCATGTATGAATATGTTCGCTGCAACATAGCAAAGAGGCTTTGTGTGTGTGTGTGTGTGTGTGTGTGTGTGTGTGTGTGTGTGTGTGTGTGTGTGTGTGTGTGTGTGTGTGTGTGTGTGTGTGTGTGTGTGTGTGTGTGTGTGTGTGTGTGTGTGTGTGTGTGTGTGTGTGTGTGTGTGTGTGTGTGTGTGTGTGTGTGTGTGTGTGTGTGTGTGTGTGGTATCCCTGTATGTGTGCAGCTTCATTTTATGGATTGTGTGACTAAATCTGGATTTTGACATACATTTTGAATCTGTGCCACTGTGCTACAGGGTCTACTGGTGTATCTCTCAGTGTGTGTGTGTGTGTGTGTGTGTGTGTGTGTGTGTGTGTGTGTGTGTGTGTGTGTGTGTGTGTGTGTGTGTGTGTGTGTGTGTGTGTGTGTGTGTGTGTGTGTGTGTGTGTGTGTGTGTGTGTGTGTGTGTGTGTGTGTGTGTGTGTGTGTGTGTGTGTGTGTGTGTGTGTGTGTGTGTGTAGGGACTGGTATATCGTGAGAGTGATTGTTTTTCTTCTACCATCCTGTCAACTTCTGCTACTCCAACCTACATGTAACACACCTGGCAGATGGAGAGAGAGAGAGGGACAGAGGAGGGGGATTACGGATGACAGTGTAGTGACAGTAAGAACAATGGAGATGGGGAGAAAGACAGCAAAACAAAGAGAGAGACAGAGAGGGAAAGAAAGAGAGAGAGAAAGAAAGAAAGAAAGTAAGAGATTGAGTGAGAGAGAGAGAGGAAGCATCTGAGACATGCTAGAGTAAATCCTGTCATATGAAATCAGGTCACAAAATCTTTGCTTCTCCTCCAACACAGGAGCCAAAAACAGCAGCCACAACATGCCTTCAACATCCAGCGCATCACCCTTAGAGAGTAGCATGTGTGCATTGTGTTCGTGTGCATTGTGCTTGTAGTAAATTAATGATGAATATCAACAACCCAGTTTGAGAGAGAGAGAGAGAGAGAGAGAGAGAGAGAGAGAGAGAGAGAGAGAGAGAGAGAGAGAGAGAGAGAGAGAGTAGGAGAGAAAGGAATCGGGAGTGATGGATAAGAAGGTATAGAGATGAAAGGAAGAATATAGGAGAGACGGAGACCCTGTTTGTCTGGTTTACTCTGTCTGTTGAGAAGGTCAGCCCACGGAGAGGGCCAGCGGGGATCACCTGATTCTCTGGAGGGTAACAACATGCCCCCCCCCCAAGAAACCCCTGTCTATGTATGTTTACATGCTCACTAGTCATTCAATATTAAACTGATTATGGCAGTAGGCCGAGTATGAAAATAGTCATGTAAACACCTTACTCTACTTATCTTAATTGGCATATGGTCAAAATCGAAGAAAGCATATTGGTTTTCTGAGCAACCTTTCTAATTATTAGGACATGTAAACAGCTTAAATCTGCGTTCCATCTGTGTAATAATAGCTAGATGTAATGAAAGTTTAAGTTCGTTTTACATTATCTAATTTTGTGCCTGCCATAGGCTTCTCCGCAAGCAGTTTGCTATCTAGCTGGCTAAAAAAGCAAGCAAGCTAGCCGTTTCCCACATCTCCCCCATAATCAGATTTAAAAATAAAATGCCCCGGTATGTATTTGTATACTTGCAGGTGTAACCTACAACATTATCCAAGTTTGATATGCTGCTTGAATGTATTCGCTGTAGGGGGGGTGAATCTTTGGATGACATTTGGATCCTTAACATTTAGGCAAAATCTCTAACCCAAATGTTTTTTTTAAATCACAGTTCAGTTATCAAAACTAACACTAACAGGTCATGATCATCATCACTAAGGGAAGTAAGTACAAAGTGCTGTCAACCACCATACGTGGCATTGACAACAGATTGTTGGACGTCTATGAACGTGCTGTCATACATCACTTTAACTATTCATCACATTAATGAGAAGTCCCATGTACTGACAACTGAAAACATGGGGGAGAGGGGCACTGCAGAGAACCTAAAATGATATTAACTACCATTGTTGGTGAGTGGGTGGGGGACAGCAGGAAGGTAAGCAGCGTCTGGTAAGTTGCCAGGACTGTGGTAGATTGAACTGCACTGCCCCCTAGCGGTCATACGAAGGATCATATCTGAATTGTGAATTCACGTCATTTTCTGAGTTTTTCTTGCGGTTTAAAATATTTAAAAATTGCACCTTTAACCTGTTACTCCTACCCCCCTACTTTTTCGAACATTCTGTTAAAAATCGTGCAACATTTCAGCGCCCTGCTGCTCATGCCAGGAATATAGTATATGCATATGATTAGTATGTGTTGATAGAAAACACTCAGACGTTTATAAAACTGGTTAAAACTGGTTAAATCACGGCTGTGACTATAACAGAACGTGCGTTTCATCGAAAAGCGCAGGAAAATCTGATCACTAAAAATGGAAATATATATCCATCCGCCACTTCAACCCATTGATAAAGGCGAACCACATTAAATGGGGCTGAGGTTGCAATACCTACAGCTTCCACACGATGTCAACAGTCTTGTCATTTGCCTAGGCTTTGTTTCTTGGTCAAACGAAGAAGAGCCAAGCCATTTGTTCAGGTCTCCAACCGGATATTTTGGTTGAGATTTACCCGGACATTATTTCCAGACGTACCCCATATAGAATATACATCGCCTCGTGATCAATTTGATCGCTTATTAACGTGTACTAATACCTAAAGTTGCATTACAAAAGTATTTCGAAGTGTTTTGTGAAAGTTTATCGTCAACTTTTTTAATTTAAAAAAATGACGTTACGTTATAAGACGCTATTTTTTTTCGTTTATCACACAGTCTTCATAGATCGATATCTAGGCTATATATGGACCGATTTAATCGAAAAAAAGACCCAATAGTGATTATGGGACATCTAGGAGTGCCAACAAAGACGATGGTCAAAGGTAATGAATGTTTTATATTTTATTTGTGCGGTTTGTGTAGCGACGACTATGCTAATTATTTTGTTTACGTCCCCTGCGGGTCTTTTGGGGTGTTACGTGCTATCAGATAATAGCTTCTCATGCTTTTGCCGAAAAGCATTTTTGAAATCTGACTTGTTGCCTGGATTCACAACGAGTGTAGCTTTAATTCAATACCCTGCATGTGTATTTTAATGAACGTTTGAGTTTTAACTAGTACTATTAGCATTTAGCGTAGCTCATTTGCATTTCCAGATGTCTAGATGGGACGCCTGCGTGTCAGGTAGGAGCAAGAGGTTTTAACATTAACATTGTACATTTGTCACATCACTAATTTGCTCCCTTATCAGATAAAACTAGAATGTCATCATATTTTCTCATGGCTACAGCTGTTTTTACCATTTCAAAATAGCAGTGAATCACCTAGTAATAACTTTGAAACAAAATACCATTTTGGGGGATTCTAATAAGGCTATATGATGTTGTATGGTTTATTGTCCCTGGGATTATATTTGGTTATCAATTCAAAACAGACTGTTCATTTGATGCACAGACTGCTCTGTCTCTGTGTGAGACTCCTTTCAGGAAGTGTCTTTCTGTCTGTCTGTGTGTCCGTCTGTCAGTCTCTAAACTGACATTGACTCCTGACCGTCAGTGAGCGGTGGTCCTGTAGAGTACAGATGTGTAGATGGCTGTCAGGGGAAGGCTCTGTACCTGTCACTAAACACTCAGACACATCTATCTCATATAAAGGAGTAGATATTACGTATAACCACAAAGCATCTTTACACACAATCATCCAAACATGACATCATGTATGTCATATAATTTGGAGTAAGAAGTCATATTTTATTAATGATGACCATTGTATTGAATAGCACCTTCCACCTATTCTCTGATTTATACAGCAGCATATGACAGCTGAGAGATCAGTGTTTATGGTATCAACAATGTCTAGACTTTCCCTCTGGGATTCACTCTACCATCATCTCTCTGCCAGAACCAGAGAGGTCATTCAGTGTGTGTGTGTGTGTGTGTGTGTGTGTGTGTGTGTGTGTGTGTGTGTGTGTGTGTGTGTGTGTGTGTGTGTGTGTGTGTGTGTGTGTGTGTGTGTGTGTGTGTGTGTGTGTGCGTGTGCGTGTGCGTGTGCGTGTGCGTGTGCGTGTGTGTGTGTGTGTGTGTGTGTGTGTGTGTGTGTGTGTAAAGGTCACACTGTGATTGATATTGGCTAAGGCACAATGCTTCACACCAGGCGCGGCTCGCTTGTGAATGTCTCAACTTGTTACCACGGTGACACGGTTTATTCCTACAAGCTCTAAAAGTCTCATGTCAGAATTAGATGTTTATCCGTTTCACAAATGTCAAATTTCATATTTGTTTCAAACTTAAAATGTCAAAGTGCTTAAGGTTACGTTTAGGAATTAACTACACATTTTTATGGTTAGGCATTAACTCCAAATGGTTAAAATAAGTGTTGCATCCTAAAATGATGAGTTCCTTTACTGAAGACTCCGAAGCGTGATTATAATAAATAGAACAGATTTATTTCATGTTCTCCTTAACACATCCCAGTTGACTACTCTCTACAGTGTCTTCAGCCCAACTCCCCAATACTTAATTGAACTTTAACCACCCTTTAACCTCGTAATCCAATCACTTCAATGTAAGAACGGAAATCCCATTGTCATTTGTTTATTCACATAACTCAACCCCTGCAAAAAAATCCCATTTCTTATTTGCAACCATTTTAAATCTAAACTCATTAACACATAACACATTTCTCAATCCACCACAGTAAGGTTGAAGGTTTGGATAGGCTTGAAAAGAAAAATTCAGGAACAACTTTCTATCGCTGGTTTTGTACATACAACCTTTGGACTCAGATGCTTATAGCCTTTCGCCGTCCCTGTCAACAACACTCACTGTTGCCTCTAGTGGCAGGTTTCCTTGACAACTCCTGAAGTCCTCAGACATGGATGGACGTCCAACACTAACTTGTATCATGGTGACCTGCCTGGTGAGCTGACACTCTTTATCCCTCCTTCACTCTTAACACACACCCAACACACATACACCCACCTAACACACATACACCCACCCAACACACATACACCCACCCAACACACATACACCCACCCAACACACATACACCCACCCAACACACATACACCCACCCAACACACATACACCCACCCAACACACATACACCCACCCAACACACATACACCCACCTAACACACATACACCCACCTAACACACATACACCCACCTAACACACATACACCCACCTAACACACATACACCCACCCAACACACATACACCCACCCAACACACATACACCCACCCAACACACATACACCCACCCAACACACATACACCCACCCAAACACACATACACCCACCCAACACACATACACCCACCCAACACACATACACCCACCCAACACACATACACCCACCCAACACACATACACCCACCCAACACACATACACCCACCTAACACACATACACCCACCTAACACACATACACCCACCCAACACACATACACCCACCCAACACACATACACCCACCTAACAACACATACACCCACCTAACACACATACACCCACCCAACACACATACACCCACCTAACACACATACACCCACCCAACACACATACACCCACCTAACACACATACACCCACCTAACACACATACACCCACCTAACACACATACACCCACCCAACACACATACACCCACCCAACACACATACACCCACCCAACACACATACACCCACCCAACACACATACACCCACCCAACACACATACACCCACCTAACACACATACACCCACCCAACACACATACACCCACCCAACACACATACACCCACCCAACACACATACACCCACCTAACACACATACACCCACCCAACACACATACACCCACCCAACACACATACACCCACCTAACACACATACACCCAACTAACACACATACACCCACCTAACACACATACACCCACCTAACACACATACACCCACCCAACACACATACACCCACCTAACACACATACACCCACCCAACACACATACACCCACCTAACACACATACACCCAACTAACACACATACACCCACCCTACACACATACACCCACCCAACACACATACACCCACCCAACACACATACACCCACCCTACACACATACACCCACCCAACACACATACACCCACCCAACACACATACACCCACCCAACACACATACACCCACCTAACACACATACACCCAACTAACACACATACACCCACCCTACACACATACACCCACCCAACACACATACACCCACCCAACACACATACACCCACCCAACACACATACACCCACCCAACACACATACACCCACCCAATACACATAGCACAAGTACACACACCCAACACACATACATGCACCCACACACACATAACACACATACACCCACCCAATACACATAGCACACGTACACACACCCAACACAAATACATGCACCCACACACACATAACACACATACACCCACCAAACACACATGCACCCACCCACCCAACACACATACACCCACCCAACACACACACACACACACACACACACACACACACACACACACACACACACACACACACACACACACACACACACACACACACACACACACACACACACACACACACACACACACACACAACACACATACACCCAATACACATACACCCACCCAACCTACACACACACGCCCAACACACATACACCCACCCAATACACACATGCATCCACCCAACACACACATGCATCCACCCAACACACACACACACACACACACACACACACACACACACACACACACACACACACACACACACACACACACACACACACACACACACACACACACACACACACACACACACAAACACACACCCAACACACACACACCCAACACACACCCACCCAACACACACCCAACACACCCACATACACCCACCCACCACATATACACCCACCCAATACACATACACCCACCCAACACACAACACACCCACATACACCCACCCACCACATATACACCCACCCAATACACATACACCCACCCAACACACACACACAACACACATTCACCCACCCAATACACACACACCCAACACACATACACCCACCCAATACACACATGCATCCACCCAACACACATACACCCACCCACCACACATACACCCACCCACCCAACACACATACACCCACCCAATACACATACACCCACCCAACACACATACACCCACCGAATACACACATGCACCCACCACACATGCACCCACCCAATACACACCCAACATACATACACCCACCCACCCAACACACATACTCCCACCCACACACACCCAACATACATACGCCCACCCACACACACCCAACATACATATACACCCACCCACCCAAGCACACAAACACATAGTAAGCTGATGAGGATCCACTGCATTCTACTTTGGTCAACACAAACAGTAGGCCTACAGCACAAACAAACAAATACAGTGCACACAAACCTTTGCATTGGCCATTGATGCTGATATTCATCAATAACACACTTTAGTGGTACTGTCAAAAGACCCAAACATGTACAAGATATACAGTATAATTATCTTCTTAATGTGTCTTTGTGACCGTAACACTAGCAATGCACCATGTCACAGTAGAGTTAGTAAGACAACGACAGTGAGAATAATTGTAACAGTGTGACAAATTGTGAAATTTGGTCCCAATTTAAAGAACTTACTTGTAGACTAATCTATGAATCTGTGTTGCTATGCAGGCACATCCTAATGTTGAGTCTCGCGCCATGACTGTAATCAGGTCAAGTACTGACAGAGACATCTACTGTGTTCTATTAACCAGCTAGAATCACGTGTGTGTGTGTGTGTGTGTGTGTGTGTGTGTGTGTGTGTGTGTGTGTGTGTGTGTGTGTGTGTGTGTGTGTGTGTGTGTGTGTGTGTGTGTGTGTGTGTGTGTGTGTGTGTGTGTGTGTGTGTGTGTGTGTGTGTGTGTGTGTGTGTGTGTGTGTGTGTGTGTGAGTGAGTGTGTGTGTGTGTGTGAGTGAGTGAGTGAGTGAGTGAGTGAGTGAGTGAGTGAGTGAGTGAGTGAGTGAGTGAGTGAGTGAGTGAGTGAGTGAGTGGTTGAGAATGCATGCTTTCTAAGAGGAGTGAGGTTTAGTGTCAGTCGGCTGTCAACTGATGCTCCTGCTGACACACATCAATATCACCATAGTATCAACACCTTCCTTCTGATGGGAATCAATACTGAGACAACCTTATCCTGACAACAACCGATTGGGCTCCACCTGTGCAGAGTACATGCCTTCTTGCCCTTCCTGTCTCCAAAGTACCCTCTTCAGTGGTGGTAAAATTCCCCTCATCTATGCTTCAGAAACAGAAATTTGCGCGTCTTGATAGTTGACCAGTAGCCAGTCATCAGCATTGGCTGAAAAACAGGTGCGCATATCCAGATTTGTGACCAGAATAACTAGTTTCATTTCCTCCAGTTTTGCCAGGCAAGTTTATCATTCATATGAAATACAGTTTAGCAATCTACTGACTCATCTTTGCCAGAACAATATGCTACCTGGCGATTTGATTGATCATTTTCATATTTCAGATCAGATTGGGTGGCTACTGGCTATATGTCTAAAGATATGCAGCTGTAACATCGTACCTCCTTCAATATATTGGGAGGAAAATGTAACGTATCCTGGCAAATGTATTAAGATATTTGTGAGGAAGAACAGGGCTACCCGGCTGGCAATGAGCACTTTGCAGGCTGGCTGCCCCCCAACGTGATGGCGCTGTACAGACAGAACATGCTATCCATCTGGTCCTGATACAAGGAGGATGTATGAATCTGCTTGCTCTGAACTCTAAGGAAGTGATAAGATATATCCCTAATTGAAATTGGCTACTAACATGAATGACTTTCAGCTCAAAATGCAGGTGTAAAACAAAGTTTATTTTTGTAAGCTATGTTGCGTTTTGAAAATGCATCACCGTTTATGGCTGGAATGACAGGCTACATTGAGATTGTGTGTGTATGTTCACGTGTGCATGTGTGTGCGCGGAGGGGCTTGCAAGTTTTGGGGATTGCAGGTGAAAAAGTTTGAAACCCACTGGGATACATGATAGTGGAAACACATGGAGTTAGGTTGGATATAGTCAATAGTAGGCTATAGTATTTCTGACAATTTTCTATTTTGACTGAAATTGTGTTGATCATTGTTTATGAGTGCAGCATTTATTCCAGTTCAAAATAGTTCAGCAAAATACTTTCCTCATCAGATTGTGCTGCTTTTCCCCCTTCTTGTAATAATTGCTCAACAAGTATGTGGCCACGGTTGCTGAAGAAAAACAAAAGGGTTTGAGCACATGCCCACCAAGGGTCTGTGCTCGGCCCTGTGTGTATGTGTCATTTCAAAAGTTAGATGAGCTCTAATACAGATTAATGTTGCCAAGTAATACATTGCGTTCTTGCCCTGAACCAACGCTCGCTATTAACACTTTCTTCCCGTGGCTCTGGGAATGTTGGGCTACATTAATGAATTAACCATGAGGTGGGACCCCCTTAAATCAATTATTCATTTTGTGTGATATATTTACACAAATAAATATACATTTATTTTACAACCCAAATTTCTCATATTTTAGGGTTTGGCTGTTTGAACTGCAGATAGGCAAATGAACCAATTGGCTAAATCTCCATTTATATAAAATTAAATGCATACAGGGGTGTGTCCTCAAAACTAATTCAGGGAGAATAAGACACACTTTCTCATTAATACTGTATTCACACAAACTCTCTCTGGTGTCCATCTGGACTGGTCTGATTAGAGCCTCTCTCTGTTAATGAGACATTTCACATACACATACATACGCATGCACACACACACATCCCCCCGCCCCCCCCACACACCCATCTAATCCAATGCTCTATTATTAACTGGATTAGGTATTATCTTCCCCCTCTCTTTCCCAGTTACTGACTTTCCATCACTCTCTGTTTCCCTCCTCTCTTCCTCACTCTCTATCACCCCCCTCGCTCTCTCTGTTTCCCCCCCACGTTTTCTCATCATCCCCACCTCTCTCCCTCTGTTTCCCCCTTCTCTTCCTCACTGTCACTGATTCTCTGTCACTCTCACCTACATATTGAAGGTCATATTAAAGGGGTACTTTGGGATTTTAGCAATCAGGCACCCTTATCTACTTCCCCAGAGTCAGAAGAACATGTGGATTCCATGTTTACGTCTCTGCATACAGTTTGAAGGAAGTTGCTAACTAGTGCTAGCACAACTGCTAACAGTGGCTCGCGAAACTACCTCCATCTTCCTTCATACTGGATACAGAGACATGGCAATTGTATCTACGAGTTCATTTGACTCTGGGGGAAGTAAATAAAGGGCCTGATTGTCAAAAATCCTGATGTATCCCTTTGGCCATTTCAAAGCTCTCATAAGTCTCACTGCAATGCATTCATAGAACATGGTAGAGCAAGATGGCCTCGGGCATCATCAGGCCTGCATGGCAATGGTGATGATGTAACAGGCGATAACCAATGATGTAATAAGAAGAAGCTGGGCCCAGATTCACAAAACCTTCTTAAGAAGAAATGTTTTCCTTAACTATAAACTTAAGAAGAAAGTTAAGCAAAGTTGCTATTTCTCAAAAAGGTTAACTAGACACTTCTTCTGTAATTTCTTCTGTTTCTCCTTAATCAAAAAAATTAAGAAATTAGATTTTTTTTAAATAAAGTCATTGGAAATGTTATTAATTCCAAGATAGCTAAACCCTTGTCTTAAACTAAGGGCAGTGAGAGAAAAAGCTAATGAAAGCAATGTAACATGTTTAATTCACTCACAAACTTAATCTGAAAGTTTCACTATTGATTATTTAAACCCAATAACATGTTTTAGAACAGTAATCTCAGTAGGAAATATGCTAACATGATTGCCATTGCTAACTAGATATAGATAGCTAGCTAAAACAGTTGACTAGCAACAAACATCTTAAGAAGATTCATATTAAAATGTTTGAGAAATTTGTAGGAAAATCCTTAAATCATAAGATATTGTTGAGAAATTGCACTTATAAACTTATTTTTTTCCTTAAAAGAAGAAGCTTCTTGTTTTTGAGTAAGAAGTGTTTTGTGAATCTGGGCTCTGATGTAGTGATGTAATAATATGGTGGTGTCATTTTGCGACACTAGTGTTAGCGGTTTGTTTCCTGTTTAGGATTATGGGGTTCATTAACTGTCTGTTTCATACAACATGTTGTTCTAGAAAGTACACCATATAAACAAAAGTATGTGGACACCACTTCAACTTAATCGATTCAGCTATTTCAGCCACATCATTGCTGACAGGTGTATAAAATCAAGCGCACAGTCATGCAATATCCATAGACAAACATTGGCAGTAGAATGGCCTTACTGAAGACTTTAAACGTGGCACCGTCATAGAATGCCATCAGTAGCAACATTGACTACCAAGTTTCAAACTGCCTCTGGAAGCAACATCAGCACAATAACCCTTGAAATGGGTTCCCATGGCCGAGCAGCTGCACACAAGCCTAAGATCACCATGAGCAATGCCAAGTGTCGGCTGGAGTGGTACAAAGCTTGCCGCCATTGGACTCTAGAGCAGTGGAAACGCGTTCACCATCTGGCAGAGTGACGGATGAATCTGGGTTTGACGGATGCCAGGAGAACGCTACCTGCATGAATGCATAGTGCCAACTGTAAAGTTTGGTGGAGGAAGAATAATAGTCTGGGGCTGCTTTTCATGGTCCGAGTCCCTTAGTTCCAGTGAAGGGAAACATTAACACTCCAGAATAAAATTACACTCTAGGCGATTCTGTGCTTCTGACTTTGTGGCAACAGTTTGGGGACGGCCGTTTCTTGTTTCAGCATGACAATGACACCGTGCACAAAGCTAGGTCCACACAGAATTGGTTTGTCTAGATCGTTGTGGAAAAACTTGACTGGCCAGCACAGAGCCCTGACCTCAACCCCATCGAACACATTTGGGATGATTTGGAACGTCGACTGCAAGCCTGGCCTAATCGGCCAACATCAGTGCCAGACCTCACTAATACTTTTGTGGCTGAATGGAAGCAAATCCCCTTAACAATTTTCCAACATCTAGTGGAAAGCCTTCCCAGAAGAGTGGAGGCAGAGGGTGGACCAACTCCATATTAATACCCATGATTTTGGAATGAGATGTTCGACAAGCAGGTGTCCACAGACTAAGTCATGTAGTGTATATCCGTGTGTGTGTGTGTGTGTGTGTGTGTGTATGTATAGGAGGCTGTTATTGTGGAATATTTGGTGTACAAGCCCATGTCTAAATGAGTGAGTGTTTTGGAGGGTGTTTACTATGTAAGGAAGAGAGAGCCCACTAAAGGATTAATGTTTTTCCCTGGTCTAAAATGAGGGAGAGAGTGGTCTTGTTTCAGAGCGTGCTACGCTTCACAGCACAGCAGAGGGACAACAGGCAGAAGAATCATTCAGCTTCCTCTAGCTCCCTCCATTTGCTCTCCTCTGAAAAACAAACTCCAGCAAAGCACCAATTGCCCACACATTTGACAAGAGACAGAACCAAGCTAGTCGAGCACACTGTTATCACACACACACACACACACACACACACACACACACACACACACACACACACACACACACACACACACACACACACACACACACACACACACACACACACACACACACACACACACACACACACACACACACACACACACACACACACACACACACACACACACACACACACACGCACGCACACACACACACTACCTGGTCTAAATCCAAAGATCTCCTCAGTGTGTGTGTGTAATCTGTTTTAATCTCAGTATCATCCTGGATTACAACCTATAATCCCTCCATCTTCCCCTCCAAAAGACCAGCTCAACCCTGTGTTCCACTGAACTGGAGGCATAAATAATAGATCATAGGCGTAATAGTAAATAACAGCTTCTACTAATGATGATATTGACCCAGTTGAGACAAGGTAGACTGTTATAGGTCAACATCTCGAGGAAAAGAACACACACACTCATATGTATTAATCGACACATTAGGACCAACATGTTCGCACAGATATGCAAATATGCACACACACACACATCCCAAACACACAAACCATACAGTAACTCCAGTCTGATAAAGTACTCCGGGAAAGTGCCCTGCCTCTTCACACCATGCGCCAGTCTGCCAGTCTCCAGTGTGGCGTCAGAGGAACCAATTAGGCCACTATTCCTGATTATTCCTGTCCATGTCAGAGTAGACAGCTAGGAGTCTGCAGGCTGCCAGGCTGCTGCCAGGAACAGCGACAGATACAGCTCACAGATACAGATACAGCTCACAGATACAGATACAGCTCACAGATATAGATACAGCTCACAGATATAGATACAGCTCACAGATACAGATACAGATACAGCTCACAGATACAGATACAGATACAGATACAGATACAGCTCACAGATACAGATACAGCTCACAGATACAGATACAGCTCACAGATATAGATACAGCTCACAGATATAGATACAGCTCACAGATACAGATACAGCTCACAGATATAGATACAGCTCACAGATATAGATACAGCTCACAGATACAGATACAGCTCACAGATACAGATACAGCTCACAGATACAGATACAGCTCACAGATACAGATACAGATACAGATACAGCTCACAGATACAGATACAGCTCACAGATACAGATACAGATACAGCTCACAGATATAGATACAGCTCACAGATATAGATACAGCTCACAGATATAGATACAGCTCACAGATACAGATACAGCTCACAGATATAGATACAGATACAGCTCACAGATATAGATACAGCTCACAGATACAGATACAGATACAGATACAGCTCACAGATACAGATACAGATACAGATACAGCTCACAGATACAGATACAGCTCACAGATACAGATACAGCTCACAGATATAGATACAGCTCACAGATATAGATACAGCTCACAGATACAGATACAGCTCACAGATATAGATACAGCTCACAGATATAGATACAGCTCACAGATACAGATACAGCTCACAGATACAGATACAGCTCACAGATACAGATACAGCTCACAGATACAGATACAGATACAGATACAGCTCACAGATACAGATACAGCTCACAGATACAGATACAGATACAGCTCACAGATATAGATACAGCTCACAGATATAGATACAGCTCACAGATATAGATACAGCTCACAGATACAGATACAGCTCACAGATATAGATACAGATACAGCTCACAGATATAGATACAGCTCACAGATACAGATACAGATACAGCTCACAGATACAGATACAGCTCACAGATACAGATACAGCTCACAGATACAGATACAGCTCACAGATACAGATACAGCTCACAGATATAGATACAGCTCACAGATATAGATACAGCTCACAGATACAGATACAGCTCACAGATATAGATACAGCTCACAGATATAGATACAGCTCACAGATACAGATACAGCTCACAGATACAGATACAGCTCACAGATACAGATACAGCTCACAGATACAGATACAGATACAGCTCACAGATATAGATACAGCTCACAGATACAGATACAGCTCACAGATACAGATACAGATACAGCTCACAGATATAGATACAGCTCACAGATACAGATACAGCTCACAGATATAGATACAGATACAGCTCACAGATACAGATACAGCTCACAGATACAGATACAGATACAGCTCACAGATATAGATACAGCTCACAGATACAGATACAGCTCACAGATACAGATACAGATACAGCTCACAGATATAGATACAGATACAGCTCACAGATATAGATACAGCTCAGAGATACAGATACAGCTCACAGATACAGATACAGCTCACAGATATAGATACAGCTCACAGATACAGCTCACAGATACAGATACAGCTCACAGATACAGATACAGATACAGATACAGATACAGCTCACAGATACAGATACAGCTCACAGATACAGATACAGCTCACAGATACAGATACAGCTCACAGATACAGATACAGCTCACAGATACAGATACAGCTCACAGATATAGATACAGCTCACAGATACAGATACAGCTCACAGATATAGATACAGCTCACAGATATAGATACAGCTCACAGATACAGATACAGCTCAGCAGATACAGATAGCTCACAGATACAGCTCACAGATACAGCTCATACAGCTACAGCTCACAGATAGATACAGATACAGCTCACAGATACAGATACAGCTCACAGATACAGCTCACAGCTCACAGATACAGATACAGCTCACAGATACAGATACAGCTCACAGATATAGATACAGCTCACAGATACAGATACAGCTCACAGATACAGATACAGCTCACAGATACAGATACAGCTCACAGATACAGCTCATACAGATACTCACAGATACAGATACAGCTCAGATACAGCTCACAGATACAGATACAGATACAGCTCACAGATACAGATACAGCTTACAGATATAGATACAGCTCACAGATACAGATACAGCTCACAGATACAGATACAGCTCACAGATACAGATACAGCTCACAGATACAGATACAGCTCACAGATACAGCTCACAGATACAGATACAGCTCACAGATACAGATACAGCTCACAGATACAGATACAGCTGTATCTGTGCTCCTACAATAAATCAAACCTGACAGAAGGTTCAGAGGTCAATTGATACCCAACACTACATTCTGAGAATGTGAGACTGATTGATGTTTTTTAAAATTTACCTATCACATTTACAGAAATGTTAATTGATGTGCATTGTCCCCATCAAATGCATAAATTGTGCCACTATTAGCATCATGCTAATCTGAGTGAGAATGCCACATTCAAGTCATTACACTAAACACGGATCAACCGGTAATATCCCACTGTTAAATAAATAGCCCTGGAAACCAAACAGTTTACACATTTTGCCAAACAGTATCTCTGACATCCAAACCCAAACTATACTAACCCAACTAAAGGAGATCAAGTCTAAAATGTCCTAACGTGCCTATCTGCCTGGTAAAGCAGGAGCAGAAACAGGCCATATGTAGTGTAGCAGACAGGGAAGAGTGAAGCAGAGCAGTAATGATAGAGAGGAGAATGATTCAGGTCATTACCACTGATAGCTGAGGGGAGGGAGGGAGGGAGGGGGTAGAGAAAAGGGTGGAAAGGGGAGAAAGAAAATGAGAGAAAGAGAGAGAGATAGAGAAAGAAAGAGACAGAAAAGCAAGAAGAGTAAATAACTTAAAAGCAGCACCCACCAGTAACTAGCCATCTTTCTATCTCCATCACCCCGTTTTCGTTCAACCTTCTTCACTTCACTCCGGTAAAACAACCAGTTACACTCTTTCCTCCCCCCCCCCCTCCATGAACAGCCAGCCAGTACAAAGGACAGTATAGAATAGAGGAGGTGACACATCCTGGGCCAGAGACAATCAATAACCAACCACACAAAGGAACAACGCAAATCCCACAAGCCCCTGACACAGTCCCACAATGCAGAATTGTGAGTGGAGCGGCCTCCTCAACTTACCTTCCCCTGCCCCAGCTTGTCTAAGACTGAGAACCATGACCGCTGCTGCTACCCACTGATGCTTACTCACTCACATACACACATACTGACAGACACACGCTCTCTCTCAATGAAACACACACCGACTCTCGAACATACAAGCGAACGCAAGCACAAAACCACATATCCCCACTCACACTGGCTAACAAACAAACACACTGAGTCACAAGCAAAGACGAACACTCGCACATTGCCCCTCACATAGTGAGAATTACACGTGGCAGGAATGCAGATGATGTTGGTTATGTTGTGAAGTCACTATGTCAGCTGTTACTGCTGAAGTCATAACATTCCCAAAACTTCCCCCATCCCAACTCACTCAGCTGTCAGATCAGAGCTGGCCATGAAAAAATGAGGGAGGGAGGAGGGCTGTTGAGCCAACTGATCTGTGGGTTTCATTCTAAATGACTGTAGTCTAATACCAGGACTGTGTCCAAGTTGTTCTGTGAATCAGCCAGACCTACATGCCATTCCAAAGCATTACAGGCATCCAAATATACAGCTTTTCTCTGCTTAACACACTCTACACATGCACATGTACATGAACACACACACACATAAACACAAATTTTCCAACAGCACAAATGTGCAGCTCCTCTCTATTAGAGGCTTGACTCCACTGGCTTGTGTGCGTCTCCAGAGAGACAGAGGGTCCATCTGACCACAACCACGCAGAACAGATGACACACACACACACCAAAATCTCTCCTCTATCCCGCCCCTGCTGACCTCATTGGAGTGTAAACAAACTTCTCTGGTCGCTAAGTAACCAGCTACAACCACCTCCTCTTTAGCAGGCATGAAAAGAGGACAGGGGAAGGGGGAAGTACAGAAGAGGAGAGAGATGGAGATCAGAAAGAGAATGACAGAGGAGAGACAGAATGACAGAGAGAGAGGCAAAGAGTGTTAATCCAGGATAAGGAGGGGGGGGGAGAGCAAGCTAAAGTTGCAAAGCTTAAATATTGAACTTCTCCTCTTCTGGAAATCCAATATAAATGTTTAGTGTGAGCATAGTGCTACAACTGTATAAATATCTGAGTGTGAAGGGTTACTCTCACTGAGCTGGGCTGCAGGGAGGCGAGAAGAGACCTGGCATCCGCTACACTGAGACACACATAGTCAGTCCTCTCCTCACCGATTTAGATATATAGACTTTATTGTCCTCAAAAACCACCTTTCTCTTCATTTACCATCTTCTTAGTTATTCAATTATATTAGCTAGACCGATAGTCATTCAAAATACATCTTTCAAACGGGACCTTTCTCCTAACCACTTACTGGCTCTTCATGTGAACTTCATGTGATCTTGACACACCCTCCTAACCCATACCTTTCATTGACTGGGACTTTCTGCTATAACTTCAATTTAAAGATTGCCAGAAATGGCCCATGTATATTCATGCAGAACATTAATATTGGATGAGAGAACCCTTAGGGGTTGAGTCTGGACAGATCTGTCTGGCTCGTCACACACCTTGCACATCAACACCACCACAGGCTGGTTCTAGAACATTCCCATAATGTTCCATAACGTTCCATAATAATGTCAAGCTTCTCAGAATGTTCTTGAAACATTAACCTAAAACAAAAGCATCAGACGCCTTGAAGCTGATAGCATATCTTTACATTATAGCATTTGATCAACACATGAACATGGCACACCATTGGAATGCTATGTTTTTCCCTGCATAGCATAACATACACTGAGAAATGTATGGACTAAAAACTATTCCAAAATAGCCCACAGAGATGTTCATGTGGCTGTATGATGACTTTCAGCTGTGATGTCCCTTATGTTTTGTTTCCATCATCTCAGCCATGTTGTGTTTCCCCTATATAGATTGAGCATTTTGATTGGTTAAACCATGACCTTTAACCCCTAACCTATAACCCCGATTGTCAGTCCGTCTGGGGTCAAGGCAGGCCAGGCTAGTCATCAATTGGAGGTCAGCGACTCCATATAAAATGAAACTGTCATTGTGGTGTTGTTGCTATTGAATGCCAGCGCGTTGAATGCATCAAAGCACCAGTAAACCAGCTTAATTTTACCCCATTTTATACACATTAAATCAGTGTAATTGCTAACAGATTCCCATGTACTGATCTGTGTGTCCCTCTATCTAATCCCGGCCTCCATTTATTTATTTTCTGCATGGACACGCTTTTAAAATTGCACATTTAAGACCTGCCCCCCACCGCTTCTGAAAAAAAGTCCTAGGGGAAACACTGCACAGCACACACATCCTTAGTATTTCATGGTATATTTAGAACCATGACAACTGCACAGCCATTTGCCTGTCCTTTCATTCCCTATAGCCAGGAGCAATAACCTCACCCCCAACCCCCACCCACACACACACCGACCCACCCACACACCCCGACCCACCCGCACGCACGCACACACACACACACACACACACACACACACACACACACACACACACACACACACACACACACACACACACACACACACACACACACACACACACACACACACACACACACACACACACACACACCTGCTGTTCAGACCCACAGAACATGCACACACTTGCTCTTTCCTCTAGTCCGGCATGTTCTCTAAGAAACTCCCAAACACCTGCTCTAACGAATAGACGGGAAGATAGAAAGACAGATAAAATAACCTCCACCATTCACCCTGCATGTTCTGAGAAACACAGGAACATTTACATCAAATAAAGAAAGAAAGAAAGAAAGAAAGAAAGAAAGAAAGAAAAGAAAAAGAGAACCCAGAGTCCTACCGGAGGACCCCGTCCACGGGGAACAAGGGATGAAGAAAGGAGAGAAAACGTGCCTGTCCACCAAACGAACAAAACGCCCGCCTCCCACACTCTTTCACCGAATCAATTTCACACTCTCTCACCTCCCCACCACTGTGATGTCATTCATTCATCCGTTTCCCCGTTGCTATGGCAAAGCCGCTGCTTGGAGAGTCGGTTCTTTACGTTATTCTCCTCATCTCTCTGTCCAACCCCCACCTCCCCTTCCAACCCATTCTGAGGGGTGCAGAAATGTCCCACCCAGAAGCCCCCCTCCCTTCATAATTTCTGTCCTGTCCTAGACAGGGATAAGGGTACAGGTTTGGAGGGATGGGTGTGTAAGTCAGAACAGGGAAGGGGAAGTCACCTTCACTAGTGGCTCAGATAACTGTGCTTGTGTCCTAAGGATTATTACTAACATACTGAACATACTGTATATGTCTGACACAAACAAACAAAGAAACACATGTGCCACCTGTCTCTTCCACAGCTATTACCGCCTAGACACCAAACACACAAGAACACACACCCTGCAGCGTTGTCTGATTGTATCCCTGTGTCAGTCCAACACAGGTACTAATGAATAGTTCATGGTAATCCCCCTCCCCCATATTTACTATATTCCCTGTGTTAATCCTCATGTTGACCTTGGGGACCCTCCTGATTCAGCCACACACGCAAGCGCACGCACAAACACCACCCCCAGTCTGGGTTCCACCCGTTATTTAATTATGAGCCCCCACCCCCACCCCCACCATACCACCCACCCCAACATCTCCCACAGACCAATCTGTGATCTTCATTATAGCCATCTACCCCCGATATACACACGCCCTACACCCCCCACCCAAAGACATATCGGTCCATACGTTACTTATTTACTGACCACCCCTTCATCTACAAGCTGAGAGGTACTGGCCTGGCGAGGGGTATTGCATTAGGGAGAGAATTAAGAAATGTGTGTTCAAGATATACAGACAAACAGACAGAGGAAACAGACAGACATAAATAGATGGGGATACAGGGGGAGTAAAGGGGATACACGGAGAGTAAAGGTGATACAGGGCGATTAAAGGGGATACAGGGAGAGTAAAGGGGATACAGGGCGAGTAAAGGGGATACAGGGAGAATAAAGGGGATACAGGGAGAGTAAAGGGGATATAGGGAGAGTAAAGGGGATACAGGGCGAGTAAAGGGGATACAGGGAGAGTAAAGGGGATACAGGGAGAGTAAAGGGGATACAGGGAGAGTAAAGGGGATACAGGGCGAGTAAAGGGGATACAGGGAGAATAAAGGGGATACAGGGAGAGTAAAGGGGATATAGGGAGAGTAAATGGGATACAGGGAGAGTAAAGGGGATATAGGGAGAGTGCAGTGTATAAAGTCAGAACATCTGCTGTCTCAGCCATTGCCGGTCACCAAGGGCGTACCCCAAAACTTGATCCTAGGCCCCACGCTCTTCTCAATTTACATCAACAATATACGTAGCTCAGGCAGTAGGAAGCCCTCTCATCCATTTATATGCAGATGATAGAGTATTATACTCTGCTGGAACCTACCCGGGTATGTTAAAGACTCTACAACAAAGCTTTCTTAGTGTCCAACAAGCTTTCTCTGCCCTTAACCTTGTTCTGAACACCTCCAACACAAAGATCTTGTGTATTGGTAAGAAGAATGCCCCTCTTACCCCACAGGTGTGATTACTACCTCTGAGGGTTTGGAGCTCGAGGTAGTCACCTCATACAAGTTCTTGGGAGTTTGGCTAGACAGTATACTGTTCTTCTCTCAGCACATATCAAAGCTGCAGGCTAAAGTTACATCTAGATTTGGTTTCCTCTATCGTAATCACTCCTCTTTCACCCCAACTGCCAAAATAACCCTGATTCAGATGACCACTCTACCCATGCTAGATTATGGAGAGACAATTTATAGATCGGCAGGTAAGGGTGCTCTCGAGCGGCTAGATGTTTTTTACCATTCAGCCATCAGTTTTGCCACCAATGCTCCTTATAGGACACATCACTGCACTCTATACTCCTCTGTAAACTGGTCATCTCTGGTTACCATCACATGACCCACTGATTGATGCTTATTTATAAAACCCTTAGACCTCACTCCCCCCATCTGAGATCCCTGCTGCAGCCTTCATCCTCCACATACAACACCTGTTCTGCCAGTCACATTCTGTTAAAGGTCCCCAAAGCACACACATCCCTGGGTCGCTCCTGTTTTCAGTTCGCTGCAGCTAGCGACGGGAACGATCTGCAACAAACACTCGAACTGTACAGTTTTATCTCCATCTCTTCATTCAAAGAATCAACCATGGAAACTCTTTACTGACAGTTGTGGCTGCTTTGCGTGATGTATTGTGGCCTCTACCTTCTTGCCCTTTGTGCTGTCGTCTGTGCCCAATAATGTTTGTACCATGTTGTGCTGCTGCCATGTTGTGTTGCTACCATGCTGTGTTGGCTTGTGTTGCTGTCATGCTATGTTGTTGTCTTACACGGAACCCAAACCGGCTGTGCGCGTGTGCGCCATCGTGCGCTATCGTGCATAAATGTATTATATCCAATTTATTTTATTAGTTAAAATATCAAAACAAACTCTGAATCAATTACATTAATTTGGGGACAGGTCAAAAAACATTAAACATGTATGGCAATTTAGCTAGTTAGCTTGCACTTGCTAGCTAATTTGTCCTGGGATATAAACATTAAGGTGTTATTTTACCTGAAATGCACAAGGTCCTCTACTCCGACAAATTAATCCACACATAAAACGGCCAACAGAATCATTTCTAGTAATTTCTCCTCCTTCTAGGCTTTTTCATCTTTGAACTTATATGGTGATCACATCTAAACTTTCATAGTATTACCACGACGTCCAGCAAAAGAGTTCGTCTTTCAATCACCCACATGGGTATAACGAATGAGGAGATGGCACGTGGGTACCTGCTTCTACAAACCAATGAGGAGATGGGAGAGGCAGGACTTGCAGAGCGATATGCGTCAGAAATAGAAAGGAGTTCTATTTTAGCTCTTGACGTCTCAGACTCTCATTGGCGCACGAGCAGTGTGGGTGCAATAATTGAATAACATGGATTTCTACTTGTATTTTGCGATGCTCGCACGTGCAACGTGTCCGATCTGGTTAGCATGTTAGGTCTCTCTTTATCTAGTGTTGTGGTGTCTCTCTTGTCGTGATGTTTGTTTTGTCCTACATATTATTTATTTTTTTATCCCCGCATGAAGCCTTTTGCCTTTTGGTAGGCCGTCATTATAAATAAGAATTTGTTCTTAACTGACTTGCCTAGTTAAATAGAGATACACAAATAAATAAAGGGGATACAGGGAGAGTAAAGGGGATACAGGGAGAGTAAAGGGGATACAGTGAGAGTAAAGGTAAAGGGGATACAGGGAGAGTAAAGGGGATACAGGGAGAGTAAAGGGGATACACGAGAGAGAGTAAAGGGGAAAGAGGGAGAGAGTAAAGGGGATACAGGGAGAGAGAGTAAAGGGGATACAGGGAGAGTAAAGGGGATACACGAGAGAGAGTAAAGGGGATACAGGGAGAGAGAGTAAAGGGGATACAGGGAGAGAGAGTAAAGGGGATACAAGGAGAGAGAGTAAAGGGGATACAGGGAGAGAGAGTAAAGGGGATACAGGGAGAGAGAGTAATGGGGATACGGGGAGAGTAAAGGGGATACGGGGAGAGTAAAGGGGATACGGGGAGAGTAAAGGGGATACGGGGAGAGAGAGTAAAGGGGATACAGGGAGAGAGAGTAAAGGGGATACAGGGAGAGAGAGTAAAGGGGATACAGGGAGAGAGAGTAAAGGGGATACAGGGAGAGGTAAGGGGATACAGGGAGAGTAAAGGGGATACGGGGAGAGTAAAGGGGATACGGGGAGAGTAAAGGGGATACGGGGAGAGTAACGGGGATACGGGGAGAGTAAAGGGGATACGGGGAGAGAGAGTAAAGGGGATACGGGGAGAGAGAGTAAAGGGGATACAGGGAGAGAGAGTAAAGGGGATACAGGGAGAGAGAGTAAAGGGGATACAGGGAGAGAGAGTAAAGGGGATACGGGGAGAGTAAAGGGGATACGGGGAGAGTAAAGCGGATACGGGGAGAGCAAAGGGGATACGGGGAGAGTAAAGGGGATACGGGGAGAGCAAAGGGGATACGGGGAGAGTAAAGGGGATACGGGGAGAGTAAAGGGGATACGGGGAGAGTAAAGGGGATACAGGGAGAGTAAAGAGGATACGGGGAGAGTAAAGAGGATACGGGGAGAGTAAAGGGGATACAGGGAGAGAGAGTAAAGGGGATACGGGGAGAGTAAAGGGGATACGGGGAGAGTAAAGGGGATACGGGGAGAGTAAAGGGGATACGGGGAGAGTAAAGGGGATACAGGGAGAGAGAGTAATGGGGATACAGGGAGAGAGAGTAATGGGGATACAGGGAGAGAGAGTAATGGGGATACAGGGAGAGAGAGTAAAGGGGATACAGGGAGAGAGAGTAAAGGGGATACGGGGAGAGTAAAGGGGATACAGGGAGAGTAAAGGGGATACGGGGAGAGTAAAGGGGATACAGGGAGAGTAAAGGGGATACGGGGAGAGGAAAGGGGATACGGGGAGAGTAAAGGGGATACGGGGAGAGTAAAGGGGATACGGGGAGAGTAAAGGGGATACAGGGAGAGAGAGTAAAGGGGATACAGGGAGAGAGAGTAAAGGGGATACAGGGAGAGCAAAGGGGATACAGGGAGAGTAAAGGGGATACGGGGAGAGTAAAGGGGATACGGGGAGAGTAAAGGGGATACGGGGAGAATAAAGGGGATACGGGGAGAATAAAGGGGATACGGGGAGAGTAAAGGGGATACAGGGAGAGTAAAGGGGATACGGGGAGAGTAAAGGGGATACGGGGAGAATAAAGGGGATACGGGGAGAGTAAAGGGGATACAGGGAGAGTAAAGGGGATACAGGGAGAGTAAAGGGGATACAGGGAGAGTAAAGGGGATACAGGGAGAATAAAGGGGATACGGGGAAAATAAAGGGGATACAGGGAGAATAAAGGTGATACGGGGAGAATAAAGGGGATACGGGGAGAGTAAAGGGGATACGGGGAGAGTAAAGGGGATACAGGGAGAGAGAGTAATGGGGATACAGGGAGAGAGAGTAATGGGGATACAGGGAGAGAGAGTAAAGGGGATACAGGGAGAGAGAGTAAAGGGGATACGGGGAGAGTAAAGGGGATACGGGGAGAGGAAAGGGGATACGGGGAGAGTAAAGGGGATACGGGGAGAGGAAAGGGGATACGGGGAGAGTAAAGGGGATACGGGGAGAGGAAAGGGGATACGGGGAGAGTAAAGGGGATACGGGGAGAGTAAAGGGGATACAGGGAGAGGAAAGGGGATACAGGGAGAGGAAAGGGGATACAGGGAGAGTAAAGGGGATACGGGGAGAGTAAAGGGGATACGGGGAGAGTAAAGGGGATACGGGGAGAGTAAAGGGGATACGGGGAGAGTAAAGGGGATACGGGGAGAGGAAAGGGGATACGGGGAGAGGAAAGGGGATACGGGGAGAGGAAAGGGGATACGGGGAGAGTAAAGGGGATACGGGGAGAGTAAAGGGGATACGGGGAGAATAAAGGTGATACAGGGAGAATAAAGGGGATACAGGGAGAGGAAAAGGGGATACGGGGAGAGTAAAGGGGATACAGGGAGAGAGAGTAATGGGGATACAGGGAGAGAGAGTAATGGGGATACAGGGAGAGAGAGTAAAGGGGATACAGGGAGAGAGAGTAAAGGGGATACGGGGAGAGTAAAGGGGATACGGGGAGTAAAGGGGATACGGGGAGAGTAAAGGGGATACGGGGAGAGTAAAGGGGATACGGGGGAGGAAAGGGGATACGGGGAGAGTAAAGGGGATACGGGGAGAGTAAAGGGGATACGGGGAGAGTAAAGGGGATACAGGGAGAGGAAAGGGGATACGGGGAGAGTAAAGGGGATACGGGGAGAGTAAAGGGGATACGGGAGAGTAAAGGGGATACAGGGAGAATAAAGGGGATACAGGGAGAGTAAAGGGGATACAGGGAGAATAAAGGTGATACAGGGAGAATAAAGGGGATACGGGGAGAGTAAAGGGGATACGGGGAGAGTAAAGGGGATACAGGGAGAGTAAAGGGGATACAGGGAGAGTAAAGGGGATACGGGGAGAGTAAAGGGGATACGGGGAGAGTAAAGGGGATACAGGGAGAGTAAAGGGGATACAGGGAGAGTAAAGGGGATACGGGGAGAGTAAATGGGATACAGGGAGAGTAAAGGGGATACAGGGCGAGTAAAGGGGATACGGGGAGAGTAAAGGGGATACAGGGAGAATAAAGGGGATACAGGGAGAGTAAAGGGGATACAGGGAGAATAAAGGTGATACAGGGAGAATAAAGGGGATACGGGGAGAGTAAAGGGGATACGGGAGAGTAAAGGGGATACAGGGAGAGTAAAGGGGATACAGGGAGAGTAAAGGGGATACGGGGAGAGTAAAGGGGATACGGGGAGAGTAAAGGGGATACAGGGAGAGTAAAGGGGATACAGGGAGAGTAAAGGGGATACGGGGAGAGTAAATGGGATACAGGGAGAGTAAAGGGGATACAGGGCGAGTAAAGGGGATACGGGAAGAGTAAAGGGGATACGGGAGAGTAAAGGGGATACAGGGAGAGTAAAGGGGATACGGGGAGAGTAAAGGGGATACAGGGAGAGGAAAGGGGATACAGGGAGAGTAAAGGGGATACGGGGAGAGTAAAGGGGATACAGGGAGAGTAAAGGGGATACAGGGAGAGGAAAGGGGATACGGGGAGAGTAAAGGGGATAAGAGTAAAGGGGATACGGGGAGAGTAAAGGGGATACAGGGAGAGTAAAGGGGATACGGGGAGAGTAAAGGGATACGGGGAGAGTAAAGGGGATACGGGGGAGAGTAAAGGGGATACGGGGAGAGTAAAGGGGATACGGGGAGAGTAAAGGGGATACGGGGAGAGTAAAGGGGATACGGGGAGAGTAAAGGGGATACAGGGAGAGTAAAGGGGATACGGGGAGAGTAAAGGGGATACGGGGAGAGTAAAGGGGATACGGGGAGAGTAAAGGGGATACGGGGAGAGTAAAGGGGATACGGGGAGAGTAAAGGGGATACTACAGGGAGAATAAAGGGGATACGGGGAGAGTAAAGGGGAGGGGGCAGGGAGGTAAGGAAAAAAAAATCCAGATAAATAAAGGAACAAAACTATGTGTGATGGAATCTCACATCTTTCATCAGATTTCTCTCTTTTTCTCTTACTGAATCTCTCACCATCTCCATCTCTCTTTTATCGTTTCAATCACTCCAACATCCCTTCGTCTCCCTACCTCATCATTAATCAATCGTGTCTGACTGTTACAGCTTATGTGTGATCAGTTATTCCTGATGCTGTCCGTGTTACAACTTAAATTAACACATGGAGCTATAGCTGTGACATGGTGGCAAGATTTCACAAATTGGGAACTAATCACTAAACATTTCTCTGTCTGTTTTCCAGATAGACTCAATACTATCATAAACTTGACTGTTTTGAGGATATAGGGTATGGAATTCAATCAAATGTGTAAAAACCAGGATGCCAGGAAAACAACACATACTGGAGAGAAGGGGAGATGGGGGAAGGTGGCGAGAAGGAAGGCAAGAGCGGTATGGATTATTCTTATTCATTATTCTTATCTGTATTTTTTGAAACTGCACTATCGGTTAGCATTTCACTGTAAGGTTGTATTCCTGTTGTACTCAGCATTTCACTGTAAGGTTGTATTCCTGTTGTTCTCAGCATTTCACTGTAAGGTTGTATTCCTGTTGTTCTCAGCATTTCACTGTAAGGTTGTATTCCTGTTGTTCTCAGCATTTCACTGTAAGGTTGTATTCCTGTTGTACTCAGCATTTCACTGTAAGGTTGTATTCCTGTTGTACTCAGCATTTCACTGTAAGGTTGTATTCCTGTTGTACTCAGCATTTCACTGTAAGGTTGTATTCCTGTTGTACTCAGCATTTCACTGTAAGGTTGTATTCCTGTTGTACTCAGCATTTCACTGTAAGGTTGTATTCCTGTTGTACAAACATTTCACTGTAAGGTTGTATTCCTGTTGTACTCAGCATTTCACTGTAAGGTTGTATTCCTGTTGTACTCAGCATTTCACTGTAGGTTGTATTCCTGTTGTACTCAGCATTTCACTCACTGTAAGGTTGTATTCCTGTTGTTCTCAGCATTTCACTGTAAGACCATTGTATTCCTGTTGTACTCAGCATTTCACTGTAAGGTTGTATTCCTGTTGTACTCAGCATTTCACTGTAAGGTTGTATTCCTGTTGTACTCAGCATTTCACTGTAAGGTTGTATTCCTGTTGTACTCAGCATTTCACTGTAAGGTTGTATTCCTGTTGTTCTCAGCATTTCACTGTAAGGTTGTATTCCTGTTGTTCTCAGCATTTCACTGTAAGGTTGTATTCCTGTTGTTCTCAGCATTTCACTGTAAGGTTGTATTCCTGTTGTTCTCAGCATTTCACTGTAAGGTTGTATTCCTGTTGTACTCAGCATTTCACTGTAAGGTTGTATTCCTGTTGTTCTCAGCATTTCACTGTAAGGTTGTATTCCTGTTGTATTCGGCGCATGTGACTAATACAATTTGATTTGATTTGACTAATATGGACTTGGTTCTCCCTTTGCTGCTATAACAACCTCCGCTCTTCTGGGAAGGATTTCCACTAGATGTTGGAACACTGCTGCAGGGACTTTCTGCCACAAGAGCATTAGTGAGGTCGGGCACTGACTTTTGGCGATTAGGATTGGCCCGGCGTTCCAATTCATCCCAAAGGTGTTAGATGGGGTTGAGGTGAGGGCTCTGTGCAGGCCAGTCAAGCTTTTCCACAGTGATCTCGACAAACCATTTTTGTATGGACCTCGCTTTGTGCACGAGGGAATTGTCATGCTGAAACAGGAAAGGGCCTTCTCCAAACTGTTGCCACAATGTTGGAAGCACAGAATTGTCTAGAATGTCATTGTATGCTGTAGCGTTAAGATTTCCCTCAATGGAACTAAGGGGCCTAGCCCGAACCATGAAAAACAGCACCAGACCATTATTCACACTCCACCAAACTTTACAGTTGGCACTATGCACTCGAACAGGGAGCATTCTCCCGGGCATCCGCCAAACCCAGATGAAGCGTGATTCATCACTGCAGAGAATGCGTTTCCACTGCTACAGAGTCCAATTGAAGGCGAGCTTTACACCACTCCAGCCAACGCTTGGCATTGCACATGGTGATCTTAGGGCTGTGTGTGGCTGTTCGGCCGTGGAAACCCATTTCATGAATACACCTGTCAGCAACTGGTGTGGCTGAAATAGCTGAATCCACTCATTTGAAGGGTGTCACATACTTTTGTATATACAGTACCAGTCAAAAGTTTGGACCCTCCTACTCAATCAAGGTTTTTTCTTTATTTTCACTATTTTCTACATTGTAGAATAATAGTGAAGACATAAAAACTATGAAATAACACATATGGAGTCATGTAGTAACAGAAAAGGTGTGAAACAAATCAAAATATATTTTATATTTGAGATTCTTCAAAGTAGCCATCCTTTGTCTTGATGACAGCTTTGCACACTCTTGATATTCTCTCAACCAACTTCATGAGGAATGCTTTTATAGCAGTCTTGAAGGACTTCCCACATATGCTGTGCACTTGTTGGCTGCTTTTCCTTCACTCTACGGTCCAACTCATCCCAAACTATCTCAATTGGGTTGAGGTCAGGTGATTGTGGAGCCCAGGTCATTTGATGCAGCACTCCATCACTCTCCTTGATCAAATGGCCCTAACTCAGCCTGGAGGTGTGTTTCGGGCCATTGTCCTGTTGAAAAACAAATTATAGTCCGACTAAGAGCAAACCAAATGGGACGGCGTATCTCTGCGGTATGCTGTGGTAGCCATGCTGGTTAGGTGTGCCTTGAATTCTAAATAAATCACCAACAGTGTCACCAGCAAAGCACCCCCACACCATCACACCTCTTCTTCCATGATTCACGGTGGGAACTACACATGCGGAGATCATCTGTTCAACTACTCTGCGTCTCACAAAGACATGGCTGTTGGAACCAAAAATCTCAAGTTTGGACTCATCAGACCAAAGAACATATTTCCACTGGTCTAATGTCAATTTCTTGTGTTTCTTGGCCCAAGCAAGTCTCTTCATCTTATTGGTGTCCTTTAGTAGTGGTTTCATTGCAGCATTCGACCATGAAGGACTGATTCACACAGTCTCCTCTGAACAGTTGATGTTGAGATCTGTCTGTTACTGGAATTCTGTGAATCATTTATTTGGGCTGCAATCTGAGGTGCAGTTAACTCTAATTAATTTGTCCTCTGCAGCACAGGTAATTATGGGTATTCCTTTCCTGTGGCAGTCCTCATGAGAGCCAGTTTCCTCATAGCACTTGATGGTTTTTGCTACTTGCACTTGAAGAAACTTTCAAAGTTCTTGACATTTTCTGGACAGACTGACCTTCAAGGATCGTACCCATTTTTTCAATTTTCGCCTAAAATGACTAATCTAACTTCCTGTAGCTCAGGACCTGAAGAAGATACTGAAAAGTGCCTTCACAAATGCTATTCCATCCAACCTCACTGAACTTTGCAACCTTTTGCCACATTTCAGGCTTCAAACATAAAGATATAAAACTGTATTTTCTTGTGAAGAATCAACAACAAGTGGGACACAATCATGAAGTGGAATGACATTTATTGGATATTTCAAACGCCCAAATTTTCAGTTTTTGATTTGTTAAAAAAGTTTGAAATATCCAATAAATGTTGCTCCACTTCATGATTGTGTCCCACTTGTTGTTGATTCTTCACAAAAAAATACAGTTTTATATCTTTATGTTTGAAGCCTGAAATGTGGCAAAATGTTGCAAAGTTCAAGGGGGCCGAATACTTTTGCAAGGCACTGTATATTCTTGATACCGTTGGAAAGGAAACACTTTGAAGTTTGTGGAAATGTGAAATTAATGTAGATGAATATAATACATTAGATCTGGTAAAAGATACCACAAAGAAATCTATTTAAAATTGATTTCATATCATATTTGAAGTGCATGAGAAAGGTCACAATGTGTTATTGCAGGTTAGGTGCAATTTACATTTTTGCCATTAGATAGCAGCAGTGTATTTGCAAAGTTATAGACTGATCCAATGAAGCATTGCATATATGTTCAAAATGTTGTATCAAGTCTGCCGAAATGTGTCTAATTGGTTTATTGATACATTTGCAACTGTTTTAACTATGCACTCTCCTCAAACAATAGCATGGTATTATTTCACTGTAATAGCTACTGTAAATTAGACAGTGCAGTTAGATTAACAAGAATTTAAGCTTTCTGCCCATATCAGATATGTATATGTCCTTGGAAATGTTCTTGTTACTTACAACCTCATGCTAATCACATTAGAGCACATTAGCTCAAACCTCCCATGGGGGGTGGGGGGGTCACCGATCCCGTAGAGGTTAAAATAATGATGGACTGTTGTTTCTTTTTGAATATTTGAGCTGTTCTTGCTATAGGGACTTGGTATTTTACCAAATAGGGCTATCTTCTGTATAGCATCCCTACCTTGTCACAACACAACTGATTGGCTCAAACACATTAAGGAAAGAAATTGCACAAATTAACTTTTAACAAGGCACACCTGTTCATTGAAATGCATTCCAGGTGACTACCTAGATTCTGATAGGCTAATTGACATACTTTGAGTCAATTGGAGGTGTACCTGTGAATTTATTTCAAGGCCTACCTTCAAACTCAGTGCCTCTTTGCTTGACATCATGGGAAAATCAAAAGAAATCAGCCAAGACCTCAGAAAAAAACAATTGTAGGCCTGTACAAGTCTGGTTTATCCTTGGGAGCAATTTCCAAATGCTTGAAGGTACCACGTTCATCTGTACAAACAATAGTATGTAAGTATAAACACCATTGGACCACGCAGCCGTCATACCGCTCAGGAAGGAGACACATTCTGTCTCCTAGAGATGAACTTACTTTGGTGCGAAAAGTGCAAAACAATCCCAACACAACAGTAATGGACCAGGTGAAGATGCTGGAGGTAACAGGTACAAAGTATATATATCCACAAGCTTCCCAAAATAACTTAGTGTTTGTAAACGTCTGACCCACTGGTATTGTGATACAGTGAATTGTAATTGAAATAATCTGTCTGTAAACAATTGTTGGAAAAATGACTTGTGTCATGCACAAAGTAGATGTCCTAACAGACTTGCCAAAATTATAGTTTGTTATTTAACAAGAGATTTGTGGAGTGGTTGAAAAACGAGTTTTTACGACTCCAATCTAAGTGTATGTAAACTTCCGACTTCAACTGTAAATACTGGGCAGGCCATTATGTTGGCCATTGTTTTGGCTATCATGGCTATGTCCTCATAGGATGACAATGCCACCATCCATATGACACGACTGGTCACTGAGTGGTTTGATGAAGCATGAAAACGATGCAAATCATATGCCTGGGCCAACTAATTAACCAGATCTCAACCCAATTGAATACTTATGGGAGATTCTGGAGTACCTTAGGACAGTGTTTTCTACCACCAACAACACAACTCCAAAATAATAATCATATGCCTGGGCCAACTAATTAACCAGATCTCAACCCAATTGAATACTTATGGGAGATTCTGGAGTACCTTAGGACAGTGTTTTCTACCACCAACAACAAAACTCCAAATGATGGAATTTCTCATGGAAGAATGGTGTCACATCCCCCAAATAGAATCTATGCCGAGGTGCAATGAAAGTGTTCTGGCTTGTGGTGGCCCAACACCCTATCAAGACACTTTATGTTGCTCTTTCCTTTTCTGGGTAGTTACCTGTATATATGGGCCTGACTAGTGGAGAGCCACTGATAGAACTTTGTCTGTAAATTATTAAAACAGCAGTGGACTCAAACCCATTGTTTGGAAACTGGTGGATTTCCTACAGACTCCTGCTGTGACCTGAAAAATATTATGCAAATCTCTCTCTCCTCTCTCTCTCTCTCTCAGGCTGTTTTGCCCTACATCTTTTCTTCCTATCACACTCTCTCTTCATCTCAAAGACTCCTTGTTCCTTCCTCTTCATCATTTTCTACCCTCTCCTATTTGTTCCGTGTATCAGTGACGATGACTACCTCTATATACTGTAGCTAAGTAGGTCAATATTCGGGATCATTCCATTTGACCGCACCCCTGATTTGAACAAAACTTTCCATACATCATTTGCAGTTAGAAAGTGACATTTTGGACCTGAATGTCAAAACATTGAGGATATAGAGATTTTGCATAGACCACCATACCATGAGACATTCATTACTTCATCACTGGAAAAGATAGACAGTTGAGTTTGATATCATTTAAAAGATAACTAACAGGAATGTCAAACTATTTTATTTCCTGAAGAAAAAAAACATTTTTAATTTAAAATAAAATCTTTATATAACTTTAATGTCAATGATCTAAAAATGTGTATACTCAGATAAAAAATAAAAAAACATACTAAAATTGGAATATAATTAACATTTTTACTTTCAAATGGTTGGAGGTCCACACATCACAGAATGTTGACTTCAATGGGAATATCAGTTGTTATAAATTATACTGTCAATCTTCCATAGGAAAACTATTGAAATCATAGAAATATAGATAATAGAATAGAACATTCCCAGATCCTCTAATGACTGCGGCCACCCGTCTGCTGGAGGCTTCAAGAAGCACTCAAACCGACTTGATCTAACTGCTGGTGAAGCCTATGTATTACTTCTTGTTGTTTATTTTGATTTTCATGTGCTTTGAGATTCTGTAATGAAAAGTGCTGTAAAAGTTTTTAATAAATTATTATTATTATGTAAGTTGACATCTTTGTGGTAGTAACTGGAAGTTACAATTTAAATGAAATAAACATGTAAATGGTGTACCAGCTAAATTGCAGGAGTTTTAAGGGATAGATCCATTCTGTAAATCCTACTTCTATGATTGAAATGACCTACCCTCTATTCAAGAGGATGCTGTGTCTCAACCAATGTTGGGCGCAACACAAACACCTCCGATTATGTTACTTAGGGTCTAAGTCAGAAGATTTGTGAATATTAACTAAATCTTCAAACGTTTAGACAACTGGGGTTAATGGTAAAAAAGTATATACTTTTATTAAAAGCCAATTTTTCAAGAAATAAAAAAATATTTGACAAACCTGTTTGTTACCTTTTAAATGATAAGTCTAAACTGTTAATCTCTTCCCGTGATAAAGACAATGTTTTGTCATTCAGGTTCAAAAAGTCACTTTCTGACCACTCTGACCAGTTACACTCAAATTAAAAGGGGTGCAGTCAAAAAGTAATTGAAATGCAGTTCTGCAGTTCTGCTCTCCCACCCCAAATCACTCCATAATCCACACCACCTCCTCTCTCACTCCTCATCCCCCTCTCCCATCCCCCAACCCTTTTTCACTCCCACTCTCTTAAACCATGTCTCTCTCTCTTGATCACTCTCACATCTCTGTCTATTTCGTTGTCCCCTTAATATCTGCATCTTAGTTCTACTCCCTCTCCTTTCATACCTTCCCTCTCTTCATCCTTCTCTCTCTCTCTCTCGCTCTCTCAATATGCCCGACCAGTGGGGGTCCTTACTGTATCGTCATATTATTCCATGGGAAAAGCATGCACCATTTAACAATGACCAAATTGAATTATGGTTTAATATGAGATATATGTTTTAAATCTTGCACACACCCACACAGCTGTTAACTTTCATGTGTGTGTTTAACCCCCCCCCCAAGACCCCACTCAAGCCTCATTCTACACACTCCACTCCTCTTACGACCCCAACAGCCACACACACCCCACAGGCCCTAAACCTCTCCCTCTCAAACACTCCTAACACTCAGTGACAGTCCTCCTCCAACACATTAAATGTTCAGGGAGCCTATTCTTTCACAGGACCACACACTCAAACCTTTTCTCTCAGATTCTCTCTGCCACCCTGTTTCCATTACCACTACTTTTACCCCCCCCCACACACACACACACACAAACATACAGGTCCTGACTAGCCCAGACATTGACCCTGACACATAGCCCCTGGCCCACTGACACAGTAGCCAGTTATAGCCCAGGGAAAATAAACAAAGTCTGGAAGGCCACATATCACCTGGTAGGAACAGGCAGCTGATCATTACACAAGGAAGTGTTCTACTCAAAATAACCACTCTCACTGTGAGGGGGTGAAATTCATGAGTGTAGCAGCCTTTGATGTGTTATATTGACTTGGCAGTGATTACAGGGATACTGTGAGATTCACCATTTTCATGTTTCTGCGTGTAGTACGAAGGAAGTAAGACGTAGTTTCACAAGCCAACGCTAACTAGTGTTAGCACAATAACTGGAAGTCTGCAGGTACAGTCATTGCGCTAACACCAGTTACCATTGGCTCGCACTACCTTTAACTTCCTTCATACTGAACACCAGGACATAAACATTAGTGATGGCGCCGGAGGGGATGATTGCCATTTTATGGGCTCTTAACCAACCGTGCTATTTTGTTTGTTTTTTCACATTGTTTGTAACTCAGTTTGTACATAATGTTGCTGCTACCGTCTCTTATGACTGAAAAGAGCTTCTGGAAATCAGAACAGTGATTACTCACCTTGAACTGGATTAAGATGTTCTCTTTAATGAGTCGGACGAGAGGGATTTACTACAGACACACAAACAGGCCCTCATACCCCTTATTTGCAGGAGAAAGAGATGGAAAAGGTATCACGGAAGGAGATCGAAGTGCCTTGTGAGGATCCGCCTACGAGTGGCTAATCTGCCTTTGCCATTGGTACTATTGGCCAACGTACAATCACTGGATAATAAATTGAACAAACTAAAAGGACGTATATCCTACCAAAGGGACATTCAAAACTGTAATAGCTTATGTTTCACCGAGTCGTGGCTGAACGACGACATGAATAACATACAGCTGGTGGGTTATACACTGTATCGGCAGGATAGAACAGCAGCCTCTGGTAAGACAAAGGGTGGCGGCCTATGTATGTATACTTGTAAACAACAGCTGGTGCACAATATCTAAGGAAGACTCGAGGTTTTGCTCGCCTGACGTAGAGTATCTCATGATAAGCTGTTGATTACACTATCTACCGAGGGGGAATATCTGTATTTTTCGTAGCTGTCTACATACCACTGCAGACCGATTATGGCACTAAGACCGCACTCAATGAGCTGTATAGTGCCATAAGCAAACAGGAAAACGCTCATCCAGAGGTAGCGCTCCTACTGGCCTGGGACTTTCATTTCTACCAGCATGTTTAAATGTGCAACCAGAGGGAAAATACCTCTAGACCACCTTTACTCCCCACACAGAGATGTGTACAAAGCTCTCCCTTGCCCTCCATTTGGCAAATCTGACCATAATTCTATCTTTCTGATTCCCGCTTACAAGCTCAAATTAAAGTAGGATGCACCAGTGACTCGGTCAATAAAAAGTGGTCAGATGACCACAGATGCTAAACTACAGGACTGTTTTGCTAGCACACACTGGTATATGTTCCGGGATTCTTCCGATGGCATTGAGGAGTACACCACATCAGTCATTTGTTTTATCAATATGTGCATCGATGACGTTGTCACCACAATGGCAGTATGACATCCCCCAACCAGAAGTCATGGATTACAGGCAACATCCACACTGAGCTAAAGGGTAGAGCTGCCGCTTTCAAGGAGCAGGACTCCAACGTGGAAGCTTATAAGAAATCCCGCAGGACGTGTACTCTGAGCATGCGCTGACCAACTGGCAATTGTCTTCACTGACATTTTCAAGCTCTCACTGTCGGAGTCTGTAATACCAACATGTTTCAAGCAGACCACCATGGTCCCTGTGCCCAAGAACACTAAGTAACCTACCTAAATGACTAACAACCCGTAGCACTCACGTATGTAGCCATGAAGTGCTTTGAAAGGCTAGTTATTGCTCACATCAACACCATTATCCCAGAAACCCTAGACACACTCCAACTTGGATAGTGCTCCAACAGATCCACAGAAAATAGTATCTCTATTGCACCCCACACTGCCCTTTCACACCTGGACAAACGGAACACCTATGTGAGAATGCTATTCATTGACTACAGCTCAGCGTTCAAAGCTCATCACCTAGCTAAGGACACGGGGACTAAACACCTCCCTCTGCAAGTGGATCCTGGACTTCCTGATTGGCCACCCCCAGGTGGTAAGGGATGGTAGCAACACATCTGCTGTGCTGATCCTCAAAATGGAGGCCCCTCAGGGATACATGCTCAGTCCCCTTCTGTACTCCCTGTTCACCATGCACCATGCCTCTACACCTGCATTGCTTGCTGTTTGGGGTTTTAGGCTGGGTTTCTGTACAGCACTTTGAGATATCAGCTGATGTACGAAGGGCTATATAAATTGATTTGATATGATTCACTCATGACTTCAAGGCCAGTCACTACTCCAACACCATCATTAAGTTTGCCGATCACACAACAGTGGTAGGCCTGATCACCAACAACGACGAGACCGCATATAGGGAGGAGGTCAGAGACCTGGCTGTGTGATGCCAGGGCAACAATCGCTCCATCAACGTGATCAAGACTAGGGAGATGATAGTGGACTACAGGAAAAGGAGGACCGAGCACGCACCCATTCTCATCAATGGGGCTGTAGTGGAGCAGGTTGAGAGCTTCAAGATCCTTGGTGTCCACATCACCAACAAACTAACATGGTCCAAACACCAAAACAGTCGTGGAATTGGCACGACAAAACCTATTCCCCCTCATGAGACTGAAAAGATTTGGCATTGGTCCTCAGATCCTCAAAAGGTTCCACAGCTGCACAATTGAGAGCATCCTGCCTGACTGGTTGCATCACTGCCTGATATGGCAACTGCTCGGCCTCCGATCGCAAGGTACTACAGAGGGTAGTGTGTACGGCCCAGTACATCACTGGGGACAAGCTTCCTGCCATCCAGGACCTCTATGCCAGGCGGTGTCACAGGAAGGCCATAAAAATTCTCAAAGACTCCAGCCACCATAGTCATAGACTGTTCTCTCTGCTACCGCACGGCAAGCCATACCAGAGCGCCAAGTCTAGGTCCAAGAGGCTTCTGAACAGCTTCTACCCCCAAGCCAGAAGACTCCTGAACTCCCCCCATTTTTTACACTGCTGCTACTCCCTGTTACTATAAGTCCCTTTAATAACTCTACCTACATGCACATATTACCTCAATTACCTCGACTAACCGGTGCCCCCACATTGACTCTGTACCAGTCCCCCTGTATATAGCCTCCACATTGACTCTGTACCGGTACCCCCTGTATATAGCCTCTGTATTGTTATTTTACTGCTCCTCTTTAATTATGTTACTTTTATTTCTTATTTTTCTCAGGTATTTTTCTAGAAACTGCATTGTTGGTTAAGGGCTTCTAAGTAAACATTTCACTGTAAGGTCTACCTACACCTGTTGTATTCGGCGCATGTGACAAATACATTTTGATTTGATTAAAAATCCCTTTGAAAAAGACCCTTGTGAATCCAATCCATCAACATAATCTTCATCATCACTCCTGGATAATGAGCTAATGTGAATTCCCAGTCCAAACACAGGGTACGGTGCAGGTTTTCCTGGCAGTATTCCAGACACAGTATTCCCATTCTTCTTATTTCATCTGTCTGTCCCCTCAGCTGTCAGCCCTCTGACACCATCCACATTGTGTGTGTGTGTGTGTGTGTGTGTGTGTGTGTGTGTGTGTGTGTGTGTGTGTGTGTGTGTGTGTGTGTGTGTGTGTGTGTGTGTGTGTGTGTGTGTGTGTGTGTGTGTGTGTGTGTGTGTGTGTGTGTGTGTGTGTGTGTGTGTGTGTGTGTGTTTGCAGAGATTCTACACAAGCCTCTCAGGAAATCCAATAAGTAGGTTAACCCTGCCAGCCGTCTGATCTAAGAATAAACTATAGACTGGGCAGGCTTAAGATACAGGAGACCCAGACGGAGGCTTGGGTGGTATACCGCATTCTGGGGTATTTGGAAATAGCCACAGGATGGTTTTTCAATACTGATAACTATGTCTTTGAAGTTTTTCAATAAATTGTCATATTTGTAGCTACTTTTTCAGTAAATACCTGCAGTCAACATGTGCAATATGTTAGGATGTTAAGCAGATGGTGCTCTTAATTTCACTGGCCACATTATTTTACATTATGAAGCTTACCATAGTTACCCAGAACAGTTGAGACAGGCGTGTGTTTGTTTGTAAATAGCACAACGGAAGAAAGTGGGAGCAGGTGAGTCCAGCTGTGTATCAACAGGGGACACATTTTAGATTGAAAGTCAACAGTGAATTTTTTGCTACAATAGAGTTATCAGGGGCGTGTAACTGTTTTTTCCACAGGAAGTACATTAGCGCAACAAATTATTAAGAAATGGCTTCATTTACATCAGATGACAACAGAAGTGCAACGCTATTTGGCTGGCAGCCACACAAGTAAATGAGAGTACAATAGAAAAGCAAGGTATTTTTTGGCAAAAACAATGCATGGACATCATATTTCTAGTGTTTATCATAGAAATAATGTAACCAGCTACATTTCCTAATGTTTTGCTTAAAGGTAATCTTGCATTTTACCAGAGACAAATAGTAGGCTATCGGGCTGACATAATACCACCACACCAGAGTCATGACGGCAGTCAAATTCCACTTGACCGTTTAACCACTGTAATTCGGCTTTCCCAAGCTCTGATGCTGCTGATGATCATTAGTAGCCTATCAAACTTGCTAACTGCCCACACTTGTCCCTCTAACCACTCTGACATCAACTCAAATGTAATCAAAAATCTGTTTCCAGACAGGTGCGTGATAATGGTCCATTCTAAATCAAAACAAATTTCACACATACATACATGATTTAGTACATGTAAAGACAAGATTTAATCAAGAATAGTGTGATGAGTGACAATATTATCCTTTCACTTGTGAATAATATATTATTACTTGTGAATGATGCCCAGCTTAAGGAAAACAGCGCCACATTTCTTTGCATCATTTTCAAATCATACATAAGCAGCACGTGACTTTCAAGTTTGGGGAATATTATTTACACCACAAGAATACACCTTTATAATAAAAGCAATACCTGCATAATCACATTTGTGGTCACTTTTGAGAATGGTGTTTCCCTGCTAATGGAACATTCACGCCAATAGCCTACTGCCATGTGCACATTGCTGTGCTTATAATGTGAAGAAATAGCCAAATACTTTATCAATTTTTTAAGCTAAACGTTCTCATCTGTTGAGGCCGGCTCATTGCTTAAAATAGGTTTTTTGATGTTAGTGGTTGTATTAATTTGGGATTGATTGCATCCCACAAGTGTCCCATACTATGTTAGGAATATTTATTTTTCACAGAGGTCAATAGGTTAACTTTTGGACAATGGGGGATAGTAAACTGACATAGGATAGTGCTTTAGCTGTTCAGTAAGCCTACTCATCTTGATGGCTGATGAAAAGTAAATGTGGACTGTTCTTCCAATATCTTCAAAATGCACCTCAGAATTGGATAAGGAAGAGCATGTGTCTGATGTGTCTGTCTTCACTTGTAGCCTGTGACAGAAAGGTGCGTCAGCACACAGCCGTGGGGAATTGAAATATAATTATTATATTCAGTGCAAGGGCACAATGGCCACTGGCCACAATAGGTATAGATTATTTTAGGGGGCATTGCGGCCACACAAAGGGGATGCAGCCGGGTAATTCGAGGAATTATCAGGTGCTTGTCAAACTGTGAATGAGAGACTGATGACGTGTGTACAGAATGTGCAAAACACAAAGCAGAGCTCGTGCCTTTCATGCAACTTTTTTCAAATGATTATTAGTCGCATCATGCAGACTTAGAATGGAAAACACATCTAGGCCAACATTTGTATCACAACGAAAGTTTCATAAATAATTCTAAATTAAGCATATACAGTTGAAGTCAGAAGTTTACATACACTTAGGAAGGAGTCATAAAAACTAGTTTTTCAACCACTTCACAAATTTCTTGTTAACAAACTATAGTTTTGGCAAGTTGATTAGGACATCTACTTCGTGCATGACACAAGGAATTTTCCCCAAAAATTGTTTACAGACAGATTATTTCACTTATAACTCACTGTATCACAATTCCAGTGGGTTAGAAGTTTACATACACTATGTTGACTGTGCCTTTAAACAGCTTGGAAAATTCCAGAAAATTAATTCATGGCTGTTGAAGCTTCTGATAGGCTAATTGACATCATTTGTGTCAATTGGAGGTGTAGCTGTGGATGTATTTCAAGGCCTATCTTCGAACGCAGTGCTTCTTTGCTTGACATCATGGGAAAATCAAAAGAAATCAGCCAAGACCTCAGAATTTTATTTTGGACTTCCACAAGTCTGGTTCATCCTTAGGAGCATTTTCCAAATGCTTGAAGGTACTACGTTCCTCTGTACAAACAATAGTATGCAAGTATAAACACCATGGGACCACACAGCCGTCATACCGCTCAGGAAGGAGACACGTTGGGTCTCCTAGAGATTAACCTACTTTGGTGATAAAAGTGCAAATCAATCCCAGAACAAAAGCGAAGGACCTTGTGAAGATTCTGGAGGAAACAGGTACAAAAGTATCTACATCCACAGTTAAACGAGTCCTATATCGACATAACCTGAAAGGCCCCTCAGCAAGGAAAAAGCCACTGCTCCAAAACCGCAATAAAAAAGCCAGACTACGGTTTGCAACTGCACATGGGGTCAAAGATCATACTTTTTGGAGAAATTACCTCTGGTCTGATGAAAAAAAAATAGAACTGTTTGGCCATAATGACCATCGTTATGTTTGGAGTAAAAAGGGGGAGGCTTGTAAGCTGAAGAACACCATCCCAACTGTGAAGCACGGGGGTGGCAGCAACATATTGTGGGGGTGGTTTGCTGCAAGAGGGACTGGTGCACTTCACAAAATAGATGGCTTCATGAAGAGAGACAATTATGTGGATATATTGAAGCAATATCTCAAGACATCAGTCAGGAAGTTAAAGCTTGGTCGCAAATGGGTCTTCCGAATAGACAATTACCCCAAGCATACATTCAAAGTTGTGGCAAAATGGCTTAAGCACAACAAATTCAAGGTATTGGAGGGGCCATCACAAAGCCCTGACCTCAATCCCAAAGAAAATTTGTGGGCAGAACTGAAAAAGCGTGTGTGAGCAAGGAGGCCTACAAACCTGATTCAGTTACACCAGCTCTGTCAGGATTCACCCAACTTATTGTGGGAACCTTGTGGAACGCTACCCGAAACGTTTGACCCAAGTTAAACAATTTAAAGGAAATGCTACCAAATACAAATTGAGTGTATGTAAACTCCTGACAGGGAATGTGATGAAATAAATAAAAGCTGAAATAAATCACTCTCTACTATTATTCTGACACTTCACATTCTTAAAATAAAGTGGTGACCCTAACTGACCTAAGACAGGACATTTTTACTAGGATTAAATGGCAGGCATTGTGAAAAAGTGAGTTTTAAATAACCTTGGCTAAGGTGTATGTAAACTTCCAACTTCAACCTGTTTCTTTGTTAATTGTTTTAAACAGAATAGCCACATGTGCAACACTCCCTCAAATAGTTTGGAGAAAAGATCCTTTCTATTTTATTCAGCTATGTTCATTTGTATTCTTCATACTATAAAAAATATATAAAACAATGACTCAGAATTCTAAGTAAATCTTGTCTGCTAAATGAACTAGTGTAGCCCACAGCCATATGGTATTGCCAGATCAGGGCCTAACATGAGGACAACTCAGAGTATGCTATTTTGTTATTTTGAAATATACTACATTTTCTTCATATCCTGTTTCTTTAGACCTGTGTAAAGTAAATGGATTAATTGTGAAGATGTGGGCTATAGTGCATTGACTTATTAGACTTCTTAAAATGTAGATGTTCCAAAGGTCTGCAACAGTGGCTTGTAGGCTATCCGTGGAAGCCAGGAGATGCTAAATGTGTTTGTGTTCATTAACGGTCAAATCCGTGACACTGGCAGTTATTTGCTTGACAATCACCAGCTGACAAAATCTGCAATGTCTGCTGAATTCCCATCTGAGTGGAGAACTGAAGTACAAAATGTGCCTGATGCTGAGCAGAAATTACCGTAAGAAGCATTTTAGATCTGCGTTTACAAAACGCAGATAGACATTTCTTCTGAATTGTATCTTTTTTCTCTGCTAGTTATCTAAGTAAGTGGCTGAATTCTGGATATCGCCCAACCCTACCCAGAATATCTTGACCCAGACTAGTTAGGTCAGAGAAATACCCAGCAAGAGTCACAGAGGCCAAATACTGTAGATCCAAGCCACATCCATCCATCCATCCATCCAAAAGTATAATTCTTCTGAACACTTTTCTCATATCCTTCAAAAACTGCTGCTGTAATCAATCATGCAAATATGAGCTAATTTATACTGATCATTAACTGTGGTAGGTGAACATCTCAACATGGGGGAACTACTTTACATTAATGTCACAACGGGGGAATTATTTTAAGTGAACTCCTCTGGAGTTCCAATGGCAGCCAATCCATCAAGCTTTCCTCTGGGGAACCCTTGTCACATATCCCTTCCCTATCTATCCAGTTTCCAGGACAGCCAGCAGCATAAATCATCCCATAATTATCATAGGGGGTTGTGACTTGGCAACATGTGTCCCAACAGCTGACCTAAGCCAGGGTCTAAGAGGGCCTAGGAACAATGTGGACTGAGAGGGGAAAGGTCTACAGCTCGCACCATTAGCCTCAAGCTGGCTTTACTCGGACCTCATCAGTTGGCACAGACTTTTGGACGGAAACATCTATAGAAATTCAGAATATAAATGGAATATTAGAAGAAACATATTAGGAAACATATGGTGTATGTGATCGCTCAAAATGCAGACAGGGAAAAATAAGAAGCTTTTTCCTTGCTTTCTTACCACTTCTAAAAACGAACAAACTGTTCTTCTGGGGGTAGACTACATGTGACAAGGGAACGGAGAAACAAAGATGGGTGTCCAAGAGAGAGAGGAAGATAGAAAGATGGAGACAAATAGAAAGATGGAGAATGTGATGAAAAAAAGTGAGAGAGAGTCAAACGGAAGGATGGAGAGTAAGTGAGTGGAGTTGGTGATGACTCCCTGGTGACAAGGAGGTTGTGCTGCTAGTGCCACAAGCCCACACCCTCTACCACCCTCGACCAATCTGGACTGAGCAAGCAGCCAGATGGGTACACACACACACAAGCATGCACACACCCACATGCAAGGACACACGGACAAACACACACACACACACTGAGAAGGGGAGATCCCTGTTGAAAAGAGGCAACAGGGAGACAGCAGAAGGGAGCTGTCAGTGAAAGAGGACCTCTTAAATCAAGTTCCCATGATGGATCAGTTACTGAAGCTTCTCCAAGACCAGCCCACATTATACGCCAGCAACCTCAAATCTATACACACACAAATATGCACGTGAGCATGCCCTCACACACATTTGTGTTGTCTCAATACCAGAATTTGGACTTCAATACTGATACCAGGTTAAGTATTACAAAACTCAATACCAAAACGACATCACTGCCAAAAACATAAAGAGGGGAAAAATATATATGTGTCTCTATATTTAGTGAGTTTTCAGACCCATCCAGCAACGTTTATTGGTAAAAGAGGCTAGTGACAAATTCAGCTACTTTTCAGGCTGCCTTTGGGGAGTTTTGACACCAAGACTGCCCATGGTTTTGATAGCATTCAGGGACTTTTCCCACTCAATTCTGCCGCAAACTAGAGTGGGAGAAGCTGTCCCTGCAATGGAAGTCACAGCAAAGGTGCACAGACAGGCAGAGAATGACAAGGGGAGATGGTGTACGGTTGGGGAGGGGGCCAAAACGCTACTTTGGGGACCGCAGTTGTGCTGCAGCAAGCAAATTAGTGCTATGACATCGTGGCAACGCAAAACGTCATCTAGTAACTTCTAGTGACAAATCAAGGAGCCAACAGCGATTCTCACTGGAATAGATGGCAACACTGCCAGAGTGGTGTCTGAATGAGAGGCAAGAATTTCAGACTCTTCGCTAGCAGTTACTTCCAACTCAAACATTGAAAAACAACCTAACGTGTGAACAAAACTGTGTAAATAGCCAAGAAACACCAGGAAAAAGTCACACTGCAGTAGTTTCGGGTTAAATCGACCAACTTCTATGCCTGTAAGCTTCTTCACTCATAGTGCGCAGAACAAGGCACTGCATCCAGATGGGTACACACACACACACACGCACGCGCACACGCACACGCACACGCACACACACAATCCATCTCAGCATCTGGGTGGGAGCAGCCCAAGGACCTCTGAAAATGGGATGATTCCCAAATGTTGTACCGCCAGAGGGGTGTGTGTGTGTGCCAATAAATCTGGTTTCCCTTTCTGTGGTGCCGCGGGCATGGTCTCAGAGCAAACAACAGCACATAGCAACAACAAAACGTTTGAAACAAGAGAGAAAAACCCTCCATTTGAAACTAAAATAACAAAAACAGTCTCAACATTCTGGAAATACTAGATGGTTTTTCAGAACAACGATTAACAAATAGATTTCCTACTTCTACAAAATCATATTCCGTAAACTCTTAACAATTATGTTCACTACATTCAGGCATGATTTATTTTGTATTTTTTTATTTCACCTTTATTTAACCAGGTAGCCAGTTGAGAACAAGTTCTCATTTACAACTGCGACCTGGCCAAGATAAAGCAAAGCAGTGCGACACAAACAACAACACAGAGTTGCACATGGATTAAACAAGTGTAGAGTCAATAACACAATAGAAAAAAAGAAAGTCTATATACAGTGTGTGCAAATGGCATGAGGAGATAAGGCAATAAATAGGCCATAGTAGTGAAGTAATTACAAATTAGCAAATTAACACTGGAGTGAAAGATGAGCAGATGGTGATGTGCAAGTAGAAATACTGGTGTGCAAAAGAGCAGAAAAGTAAATAAAAACAACATGGGGATGAGGTAGGTAGATTGGACGGGCTATTTACAGATGAGCTATGTACAGCTGCAGCGATCGGTTAGCTGCTCAGCTAGCTGATGAAGGGACCATCTAGTACACTTCATGAAGTTAACAAATGAAGTGGACCTACATTCTTACACACACTGACACACACACACAATCTTGAGCGGTGAACGCTGACATACCTCATAGTGACAGATCCGTGCGCTGCTCGATGCTTCTCTCCAGGTGGGAATTACAATCCAGGAACTAGCTGGTAGCTTCTCCAAAGAGATGAACACGGTGAGAGAGCGATAGAGCTAGAGAGCAAGAGCGAGAGAGAGAAAGTGCATGAGAGAGTGAGTGAAATAGAGAGAGTGTGAGTGAATGAGCGAGAGAGAGAGTGCTCCCTCTGTAACAGCTCTCTCTGCATCTACTCCCATAGGCTAAGAACCACCACTACTAACCCATCAGAGTCCCTCGCTCAGCAGAGAGAGAGATAGAGACAGAGCGAGAGAGAGAGCGAAGCCGTAAGCATGTGGGTGAGTGTGGAAGATGGGGGAATAGACAGAAGGAGAGAGCACCAGAAGGGTGTACCAAAGAGAGAGAGAGAGGCATATCATATCAAATATAAATTCATGCAGAAAATCTGAGAAATGGTTTGATGAAGAATGCAAAAACCTTAGACCGAAACCAAGCAACCTTCCCAACCAAAACACAGACACCCAGAAAACCTGAGTTTTTACTAAGTGGAAACATTAAATCAATACCGGAATACAGTAAGAAAAAGAACGGAAGAAATATGGAACCGCATGTCAAAAAACAGCTCAATGTGATTGAAGAATCCATAGAATCTACTCACTTCTGGGAAAATTGGAACACACCAAACAACAACACAAAAATAGACCTGTTCAAAATGGCCATATAACAAAGAACCAAGAACAAAAACATATACAGTGGGGCAAAAAATGATTTAGTCAGCCAACAATTGTGCAAGTTCTCCCACTTAAAAAGATGAGAGAGGCCTGTAATTTTCATCATAGGTACACTTCAACTATGACAGACGGAATGAAGAAAAAAAAATCCGGAAAATCACATTGTAGGATTTTTAATGAATTTATTTGCAAATTATGGTGGAAAATAAGTAATTAAGTTCTGGAGCAGTGGCATCTTCCTTGCTGAGGGGCCTTTCAGGTTATATCGACATAGGACTTATTTTACTGTGGATATAGATACTTTTGTACCTGTTACCTCTAGGATCTTCACAAGGTCCTTTGCTGTTGTTCTGGGATTGATTTGCACTTTTCTCACCAAAGTAGGTTCATCTCTAGTAGACAGAACGCGTCTCCTTCCTGAGCAGAATGATGGCTGCGTGGTCCCATGATTTTTATACTTGCGTACTATTTCTTCTACAGATGAACGTGGTACCTTCAGGCGTTAGGAAATTGCTCCCAAGGATGAGCCAGACCTGTGGTCTACAATATTTTTTTCTCAAATCTTGGCTGATTTATTTTGATTTTCCCGTGATGTCAAGCACAGTGGCAATGAGTTTTAAGGTCGGCCTTGAAATACATCCACAGGTACACCACCAATTGACTCAAACTATGTCAATTAGCTTATCAGAAGCTTCTAAAGCCATGGCATCATTTTCTGGATTTTTCCAAGCTGTTTAAAGGCACAGCCAACTTGGTGTAAGTACATTTCTGACCCACTGGAATTGTGATACAGTGAGTTATAAGGGAAACAATCTGTCTGCAAACAATTGTTGGATATTGTCATTTTGGATGTTGTCATGCACAAAGTAGATCTCCTAACAGACTTGCCAAAACTATGGTTTGTTAATTAACAAGAAATCTGTGGAGTGGTTGAAAAACAAGTTTAAATGACTCCAACCTAAGTGTATGTAAACTTCCGACTTCAACTGTAGCTAATAACATAACACTTGAAACGTCTTTATCTTTTTGAAACCTTTGAGTGCAATGTTTACTGTTCATTTCTGATCCTTTTTTGTTGATGTTGTTCAATTGGTTTCTTCTCAGTTTTGTTTATTGTTTATTTCACTTGCTTTAGCAATGCAAACATGTGTTTCCCATGCCAATAAAGCCTCTTTGAATTTAATTGAATGACATATAGAGAGCTAGATAGAGAGAGTGTCTGTGCGTGAGAGACAGAAAAACAGGAGTCTAAATCTAAATCCCACAAGCAGCTGGTGAGAGTGAGTGACACAGAACTCCCCGACATTCTGTGTTTCTGTGTGTGTGTGAGTGAGTGTGTGAGCATGTGTGTGTATGCTTAAGTACAGCTGGAGGCTCAGGAGTTGTCATTAATATTGCGTCTCTGATCTGCCTCTAACACTCTCACAGAAAATCGTCATACAAAACAAACAGCAATAGACACAGGAACTGAGGCAGTTAGGGACTGAACTAATGATGAAAAGCACAACATAGGAGAACAAAAGGTCTGTGCAACAGAGGTAATGAGCCAAAGGAACCTTCGTCATGCCATCCTCCCCTCACGCTCTCCCCCCTTCTGCTCTCTCCCCTCCTCTTCTTACTCCCTCCTTCCAGGGGTCTTGTCTGTTCCTCCTCCTCTCTCTGTTGGTTCTGCCCTCCTTGTTCTTCATCAACATGACAAAGACTGCTGGCTGACCTGCAGAGAGAGAGAGGGGGGGGGAGTGAGTTTGGAGGAGGAGAGGGGGGATATACACTAGTTTAAAACGTGTGTGAGTAAAACTAAACATAGCAACATCAATTCAATCTAAGTATCAAACACAAGGTTTGTGAACTATCTCCAGCTGTCTCTCTCAGAATGTTCAGTTTGAGCTGGTCAGACACTGCCCTACATTCGACTCTACCATGAAAAATACAACCCCGGTTCCCCTCAGGGGGGGACCTCTTTCAATGTCTAAACTATACACAGACCACTACCTTTTATGTGTTTACTGTATATCTGCCAGTTCTATCTGCCACCCTTAAAACAGGACTACAGAAACCAGGGGATGTAGAGGGGAGAGAGGGAAAGAGAGGGGGGACAGGAAGAGAAGGGGGATTGAGTGATACAGCTAGAAGGGGGGGAAGAGAAGGTGTGAGTTGGGAAGAGAGCAGAAGAAGGAGGAGCAGATAGAGAAGAGAGGGATGGGAGAGAAGATGTTGAGATGTTCATTCCACAAAGAAAGCGGAGGGCCTTGAAGGAAGGCCAGAGTATAAAGCATTATTTATCAAACGGAATCTGGTTCCATTTTTCTGTCACACACATAGTCACACACATAGTCACACACATAGTCACACACATAGTCACACACACACACACACACACACACACACACACACACACACACACACACACACACACACACACACACACACACACACACACACACACACACACACACACACACACACACAGACACACACACACATATAGTCGCAGACACACACACACACACAGTCGCAGACACACACGCACATAGTCGCAGACACACACAGCGTGTCTTGTTTCTCTGGCTCCGCAGTTGGATTCCAGGCAAATGCAGCTAGTGCCATATGAATTATAGATCACCTTATTTGAACAGATCCCATCATGCAGTTAGTCTGGAGAAAAAACAACTCTATGAAATGGTAATGTTACAAATAGCTACTAAATAAACAAACATCCATATCAGTCATATGCTGTGGCGATTATCAATTAGTATCCATACTATCAAATGAAATCACAACAGAAGAGGCAATGTTAATGGCACTATAATGATGACGGTAAGAGTTTCCGGACAGTACCACAGTGTTTGGACTTGCAATCAGACTAGTTCTAACCGGTCTGGTTGGTAACAAGTCAAAGCCCCACTTGCATTAAAAATCCACACTCCACTCTGCCAGTTCTGCTAGAGGCTCTTTGGATCAACCTGATTATGGTGATTTGCTTCGGATCAAAGTAAAGCTGCCTTAATACAAGTGTAGCGCAGAGCGAGTATGTGTGGTGTTGTAGGGAGGCGTGTGTGTACTGTAGGTGTGTAGATGTATGTGTGTGCACGCTTGCGTGCACTTGTATGCCATGCATGATGCATGGTGGTGTGTGTGTGTGATAGCATGATGCAGAAAGAGAGAGCGTGCTGGAGTATGATCCAGATTCAGGAATCACCTTTAGCCCCTATCATCAGCCAGATATGACCAATAGGGGAAGGGGGGAAATCAGAGGGGGAGAGGTAGGTGGGAAACTTGGAAATGGTGGTAGAGAGGGAGGGTAGAGAGGGAGATGGAATTGGAAAGACCATGTAGATGAATAATATGGGAGTGGATGAATGTGGGAGTGGATGAATAATACATATTTACAACTGTAGCAATTCTAAATATCTCCAAGGTGGGGGGCATGTCCAAGCTGGTTGCTCCTGAAATCCACAATCAGCTCCTTTGTTTTGTTGAGGGAGAGGATCAGGCTGGAGGTGGTACCTTCACTACCTGGGGACGGCCCGTCGGTAAGTCCAGGATCCACTTGCATAGGAAAGAGTTCAGGGCTGTGAGCTTTGTGGTGAGCTTGAAGGGCACAATGATATTGAGCTGTAGTCAATGAACAGCATTCTCACGTAGGGGTTATTTCTTTCCAAGTGGGAAAGGGCAGTGCAATAGAGATTGCATCATCTGTGGATCTGTTAGGGTGGTATTTGAATTGGATTAGGCCCAGGGTGTTTGGGATGATGATAACCAGCCTTTCAAAGCATAGAAGGCATTTAGCTGGTATGGTAGGCTAGTGTCACTAGACAGCTTGTGGCTGGATTTCCCTTTGTATTCTGTGATAGTTTGCCACATCCGATGAACATCAGAGCCGGTGTAGTAGGATTCGATCTTAGTCCTGTATTGACACTGTCTTTTTGATGGTTCGTCGGAGGGCGTAGCAGGATTTGTTATAAATGTCTGGTTTAGTGTCCCACTCTTTGAAAGCGGCAGCTCTAGCCTTTAGCTCAGTGCGGATATTGCCTGTAATCCATGGTTTCTGGTTGGGATATGTACGTACGGTCACTGTGGGGACAATGTAGTCAATGGACTTACTAATGAAGCCATTGACTGAATGCCATCGGATGAATCCTGGAACATATTCCAGTCTGTGCTAGCAAAACAGGCCTGTAGCTTAGCATCATCTTCATCTGACCACTTCCGACTTGAGCGTGACACTGATACTTCCTGTTTGAGTTTTGCTTGTAAGCAGGAATCAGGAAGATAGAGTTATGGTCAGATTTGCCAAATGGAGGGCGAGGGGAAGCTTTTGTATGCGTCTCTGTGTGGAGTAAAGGTGATTTAGAGCTTTTTTCCCCTCTAGTTGCACAGGTAACATGCTATTAGAAATGAGGTAAAACTGATTTCAATGTATGTGTTTGTGTACACAGCAGGTTTAATTTCCTGATTTCCACCCTGCCACTCATTTCTCTTTGAAAATCGGCTTCCGCCAACACACCAGCCGTTGCCATGGCGCTACACAAATTTATTTTTGGGGAGAGGGAGGGGGAGCATCTTGCTTGACACATTCGCCCATTAAGAGGACCGATCCCCCTCTTCCTCCTCCATTGGCGTTTGCACAGCCGGTTGGTGTTTGTAAAGCCATCAAAGAGATTTAGCTCTCCTTATTTGTTTGAGCTTTGTCTCCACCACTCTCTCTCTCTCTAGCTCTCCCTCTCGCACACTGCTTACTAAGCGCCATTGCTCTGTTTATCTAAAATGGTAAATCTCTCTCTCAGTAGTAGTAGCTGGGTGCAATGTGAATGGTTTGATGGGGAGGGGAGCGGGAGACACAGGGCCCAGACTCCAGGGGCAGGATGCCCAGTTAAGAAGTGACTAGCCAGGGTGCTTTGTGTCTCTCTCTCCCTGGTGCCTTCACAGACAGAGGGAGTGTGTGTGTGTGTGTGTGTGTGTGTGTGTGTGTGTGTGTGTGTGTGTGTGTGTGTGTGTGTGTGTGTGTGTGTGTGTGTGTGTGTGTGTGTGTGTGTGTGTGTGTGTGTGTGTGTGTGTGTGTGTGTGTGTGTGTGTGTGTGTGTGTGTATTGAGAAGGGCGAGGGGAGCGGGGCACCATTAGTTGGAACTGGAAAGGGACAAAATCATTGCAGATATACCAAGGTTACAACACAAATCCAAAACACTATGATACAATACTAGAACCAGGGAAGAGAACACAGATATACAACCTGTGTGTCCCTTTTTCTGATCCCTGAGGAGGACTTAGTGTGCCGGGGTTTGTTACAATGGCTTCTACAATCAACACATAAAACAACAATACAGCACATTCTGTAACTATGATTCTGACACTGATCTCTTTGCTTCTGTGTTTCTCTCTCTCTCTTTCTCTCTCTGTGTGGCCGTCTGCCACACAAACAATTATGTCTTTTTCTTCTTCTCTACCTGTAATATCCTAACTCTCACCCTTCCTCTCCCTAAGGGTATGTCTCCTCTCTGTCAGACACTGAAACCGAGTTTACAATTTGCCTGGCAGACACGCATGTCGCACATCTCTCCTTCTCCAGACAGTCTGTGAAAGTGAAACATAATGACTCTGAGAAACATTATAATGAGAAAAAGATGTATATATTTTGCATACAGAGGAAACAGATAAGGTCAGTTGGATTAATCTTAACCAGTAAAAGTATTGACTCTATAACAACCAGAAATGACCAATATCATACTGATATTACTAATGATACATGGCGTATGACTCAACATCTTCACTACCATCATTATCAGAATAATCAGGCCAGTTGGCCCAAACCATTGATGTAATTCCTGTCACATATATCTGGCTGAGGGTATAATGAAGATCATAGTTTAAATGTCACCCAATTCTTCTGACAATACGGGGTGGCGTACAAAGTATGAGGATACAGTCTCAGAGGAGAAAACTGTGGCATTTAGATATTTCTATGACGAGAGAAAACCATCAAACGCTTTAGGGCTGTGGCGGCCACGAAATATTGTCAGCAAATAACTGCTGGTCTCAAGGTAATTTACTGTAAATTAAGACAAACATTTAGCATCTGCTGGCTTCCACACACAGGCTGCAAGCCACTAATGCAGACCTTTGGAACATCTACATTTTAAAAAGCCTAATAAATCCATGTATTATAGCCCACACCTTCACAATAAATCCATGTATTATAGCCCACACCTTCACAATAAATCCATGTATTATAGCCCACACCTTCACAATAAATCCATGTATTATAGCCCACACCTTCACAATAAATCCAGTATTTATTTTAGACAGGTCAAAAGCAGCATGATACGAAGAAAATGTAGTCTATTTCAGAAGAACAGAATAGCATACTGAGTTGTCCTTATGTTAGGTCCTGATCTGGATATGCCACATGGCTGTGAGCTACACTAGGTCATTTAGCAGACAAGATTTGCTTAGAATTCCGTGGCAGTATTTTATAGTGTGAAGAATACAATTGAACAAAGCTGAAAAAATATGATTATTTTCTCAAAACGACGAGGGAGAGCGCACATGCGGATATTCTGTTTTGAGCAGTTTAAAGAAATAGGTGTTTCTATATGCTTCATTTAGAGTTATTCATGTAACTTCAGTTGTTCTACAAACATTGGGTTTTTGTTTTGGTATTTAATACATTTTAAGGATGCATGATGCGACTCTAATGATGATTTGAAAAAGGTTGCTTGAAAGGCATGAGCTCTGCTTAGTTTTTTTGCACAGACTGTACACAGTTTATTCGTCTCTGATTCACAATTTGATAAGTACTTGATAATCCCTCAAATTTCACAGTGGCATCCCTTTTGTGGCAGTAATGCATCCTAAAAAAAAAAAAGGCCATTTGTCCATTCCTTTTGCGGCCGTTGGTCATTATGCCCTGGGCCCGGAGTGCTGCGCACCTCTCACTCACATGGCTCTCCATCACGTGATCGGGCCTTTCTCACAGGCTACAAGTGAAGACAGACACATCAGGGACGCAACTGCACGCCTCCTTATCCAATTCCCAGGTGCATATTGAAGATATTGAAAGAACTGTCCACATTTACTTTTCTTCAGCCAACAAGATGAGTAGGCCTTAACAAACAGCAAAAACACTAGCCTATGTCAATCTACTATCCCCAGAGTAAAGAAGTTTACCTATTCTACTCTGTGCAAAGAAATAAATATTCCAAACATAGTCTGGGACAGTTGTGGGTTGCAATAGATAACACATTAATACAACCACTAGCATCAAAAAAACTTTTTATGCGATGTGGCTGACACAACACATCAGAACATTAGGCTTAACATTTTTGATGAACTATTAGACTATTTCTTCACAAGAACACAGTGGCCTACATCATTCCTAAATGGAAAAACTTTGGAACCCCCCAAAACGTTTCCTAAAGCTGGATGCCAGGCCAAACTGAGCAACCGGGTGAGAAGAGCCTTGGTCAGGGAGGTGACCAAGAACCCGATGGTCACTCGAACAGAGCTCCAGAGTTCCTCTGTGGAGATGGGAGAAACTTCCAGAAGGACAAACATCTCTGCAGCACTCCACCAATCAGGCCTTTATGGTAGAGTGGCCAGACGGAAGCCACTCCTCAGTAAAAGGCACATCAGCCTGCTTGGAGTTTGCCAAAAGGCCCTTAAAGGACTCAGACCATGAGAAGCAAGATTCTCTGGTCTGATGAAACCAAGATTGAAGTCTCTGGCCAGAATGCCAAGCGTCAAGTGTCTGGAGGAATCCTGTCTAAACCTGTTTTTGCATCATCATTATGCGGTATTAGGTGTATATTGATGAAGGGAAGAAACTATTTTAATACATTTTAGAATAAGGCTGTAACATAATAAAATGTGGAAAAAGTCAAGGGGTCTGAATACTTTCCAAATGCACTGTATTGCGCAAGTGAACAGCAAAACTGGTTCCAAAACAAATAAAGCAACACCTCACTACACAACGCCTCTCGCCCATGTGACCTACTTGTTGTGTGGATGTACTGAGTGTGTAACTAATAGATGCGCGCACACACACTACAAATTGTAAAGCCTTTTGTCTGTAATGTCTTTTTCGTTGTGTCGGGATCCCAGTACAGTATATCACAAAAGTGAGTACACTCACATTTTTGTAAATATTTGAGTATATCTTTTCATGTGACAACACTGAAGAAATGACACTTTGCTACAATGTAAAGTAGTGAGTGTACAGCTTGTATAACAGTGTAAATTTGCTGTCCCCTCAAAGTAACTCAACAAATAGCCATTAATGTCTAAACCGCTGGCAACAAAAGTGAGTACACCCCTAAGTGAAAATGTCCAAATTGGGCCCAATTAGCCATTTTCCCTCCCCGGTGTCATGTGACTCGTTAGTGTTACAAGGTCTCAGGTGTCAAAGTGTGTTAAATTTGGTGTCATCGCTCTCACACTCCCTCAAACTGACTGGTCACTGGAAGTTCAACATGGCAGCTCATGGCAAAGAACTCTCTGAGGATCTGAAAAAAAGAATTGTTACTCTACATAAAGATGGCCTGGGCTATAAGAAGATTGCCAAGACCCTGAAACTGAGCTGCAGCACGGTGGCCAAGACCATACAGCGGTTTAACTGGACAGGTTCCACTCAGAACAGGCCTCGCCATGGTCGACCGAAGAAGTTGAGTGCGTGTGCTCAGCGTCATATCCAGAGGTTGTCTTTGGGAAATAGACGTATGAGTGCTGCCAGCATTGCTGTAGAGGTTGAAGGGGGGGGGGTCAGCCTGTCAGTGCTCAGACCATACGCCATACACTGCATCAAATTGGTCTGCATGGCTGTCGTCCCAGAAGGAAACCTCTTCTAAAGATGATGCACAAGAAAGCCAGCAAACAGTTTGTGGAAGACAAGCAGACTAAGGACACGGATTACTGGAACCATGTCCTGTGGTCTGATGAGACCAAGATAAACTTATTTGGTTCAGATGGTGTCAAGCGTGTGTGGCGGCAACCAGGTGAGGAGAACAAAGACAAGTGTGTCTTGTCTACAGTCAAGCATGGTGGTGGGAGTGTCATGGTCTGGGGCTGCATGAGTGTTGCCGGCACTGGGGAGATACAGTTCATTGAGGGAACCATGAATGCCAACATGTACTGTGACATACTGAAGCAGAGCATGAACCCCTCCCTTCAGAGACTGGGCCGCAGGGAAGTGTTCCAACATGATAACAACCCCATACACACCTCCAAGACGACCAATGCCTTGCTAAAGAAGCTGAGGGTAAAGGTGATGGACTGGCCAAGCATGTCTCCAGACCTAAACCCTATTGAGCATTTGTGGGGCATCCTCATACGGAAGGTGTAGGAGTGCAAGGTCTCTAACATCCACCAGCTCTGTGATGTCGTCATGGAGTGGAAGAGGACTCCAGTGGCAACCTGTGAAGCTCTGGTGAACTCCATGCCCAAGAGGGTTAAGGCAGTGCTGGAAAATGATGGTGGCCACACAAAATATTGACACTTTGGGCCCAATTTGGACATTTAGACGGTTAAGACATTAATGGCTGTGTGTTGAGTTACTTTGAGGGGACAACAAATTTACACTGTTATACAAGCTGTACACTCACTACTTTACATTGTAGCAAAGTGTCATTTCTTCAGTGTTGTCACAGGAAAAGATATACTCAAATATTTACAAAAATGTGAGGGGTGTACTCACTTTTGTGATATACTGTAAGACTAGTTGTCGCCATTGGCGTCGGCTAATGGAGACCCCCCCGGCTAATGGGGACCCCAAAAAATCTAAATGAAATCTCTCAAGGTCTTTTCCGAGGCTTTTCAGACATTTACTGTAACCTACAGACATTTATCACTGTCACAATCCTCTGTTAGGAATTGCGTTATCTGAACAAACAACTTTATCATACACTAGTTGTACACATGGTAGTTCAGTGGCAGATACAGGATGTCCTATCCAAATGACTGTATGAATTATGGGGGATGAAAGACTCCCTCTCTTATTTGGAAAGGGTAGCCTCATGTCTGTTTGGGCTGTTTAGCTAGACCCACTATTTATTTGCAAACAGGTGCTGTAAATTAAACAAAGAGGCATACCACTGTATCCTCTGAACATAAAATTCCACCAACAGGTCCAGTCTTTGCTGTGCATCTTGTGTAACTTATTCTCCCACTCCCAGGATGTCCTGACAGCATTCTCTCTCAGAATAAGACTACAACTCCCCCTGTTTTCAACAGCTTTGGGATTTCACAGCGGCCATTTCCCTTCCTGTACAGCTACAGTCATTCAGTTTCTATTGAGATAGTCAAAACTATTTATACCTGTACAAAAATTCACACTTCACCAAAATTAAGGCCAGTCCAATTCAACATGAAGCAGTATGGATATTCCAAAGATAATGTGATGTTTGTGATTGTGAATCAAGTCTCCCCAAAGACCGCAGAACTAGGCCACATGGAAACGCCTAGGAGCATTGTGTTGTGTAATCCACTAGGGGGCACAACAGCACCGTGAGCAAGTGTCTCCTTTCCTCCTGGTTCTAGGATGTTGTTATTCCTTATCGTTGTGTGTGTCAGATTATGTAAAACACCAAATGAGGTTCCTCATCTTTTATACCCTCCAGCATCATAAAAAATGTTTTTTATTATAGACCCACTCTGCTGCTACATCTAGAGGGTTTAACCTTGCCCCATTTTTTCTATATTGATCTGATAGCTATTTTAAAATGGTAATCTCTCCATCTATGTCCTGCCATTGCAGTTGAGGAAATAGCTAGCTAGATCGAAGGTTAATGTAGTGTGGTAGACTACCTCTACATTCATAGTTAAAGTGCTTTTGTTTCTCCTTGCACACTCACAATACAGCCATAGCCGGGCTTAGCATAACAGGCAGCACCATGTGCAGGAATATGTCCTTTCATGTCAATTTGTTTCACTCTAACTACACTACTTTTGGGAGTGTTCTATTAGATACAGACCTGCAATCAAGCCTACACGTGTCAAAGAAGTGCCCTATAAGCGAATTACTAAGCTCACGGCACTGGGTCTAAACTCCTCCCTATGCAACTGGGTCCTGGACTTCCTGACGGGCCACCCCCACATGGGGAAGGTAGGCAACATCACCTCCTCAACACTGACCCTCAACACAGGGGCCCCATAAGGGTGCTTCCTCAGTCCCCTCCTTTATTCCCTGTATACCCACGACATAGTTCACATAGTTCCAAATCCATCATCAAGTTCGCTGACGACACTACCGTAGTAGGCCTGACTACCAACAACAACGAGACAGCCTACAGCATCACAGCCTGGTATGGCAACTCCCTCAACAGTCTTGACTCTTGCCTCCACCCCAATTGAAATGTATTTAATCATCACTGCTACAGTTAATATGTATATATATTTTTATTTATTTAACTAAGCAAGTCAGAACAAATTCTTATTTATAATGACTGCCTACCCCGGACGACACTGGGCCAATTGTGCGCCCCCCTATGCGACTCCCAATCACAGCTTGGATTTGAACCAGGGACTGTCGTGACACCTCTTGCATTGAGATGCAGTGCCTTGACCGCTGTGCCTCTCGGGAGCTCTATAATATAGTGCTATTTCTAGTTTTTTTATTACAATTTTAGTTATTTTATTTCACTTACTCCTGCATGTTGGAGCTTGAAGCCTAAGATAATCACAACTGCAACCCTGCACATGTGACTATTAAACACTGAATCTGAGGGAGAATCACCCTAGAAGCACCAGTACTGTACTGTGCTACAGTGCTGTTTCCTGTGGGAAGGTTTCCCTCTGGTGGTCACAAGGTGTACAACAAACCCCCTCTCAGGATGGGATAATATCGCTATCATTACCACCAGCCATAGTGATTAACTGCATTTATTGTAATACATGGTCAGGTGCTGCTTGGGAAACCAATTAATTGAGTGCTGCTGCTCCCTTCTGGTAGAATGATGACAACTCACTCTGCACCATTCAATAACAATGTCATAGACAGGATACAACACCATGAAATACAACAGGGTCTATTTTACTAGTATGCAGGTGGTCAAAATGATCATCATGGCTGGGGCTGTGTAGTCATGGCTGGGGCTGTGTAGTCATGGCTGGGGCTGTGTAGTCATGGCTGGGGCTGTGTAGTCATGGCTGGGGCTGTGTAGTCATGGCTGGGGCTGTGTAGTCATGGCTGGGGCTGTGTAGTCATGGCTGGGGCTGTGTAGTCATGGCTGGGGCTGTGTAGTCATGGCTGGGGCTGTGTAGTCATGGCTGGGGCTGTGTAGTCATGGCTGGGGCTGTGTAGTCATGGCTGGGGCTGTGTAGTCATGGCTGGGGCTGTGTAGTCATGGCTGGGGCTGTGTAGTCATGGCTGGGGCTGTGTAGTCATGGCTGGGGCTGTGTAGTCATGGCTGGGACTGTGTAGTCATGGCTGGGACTGTGTAGTCATGGCTGGGACTGTGTCTTGACTGTGTGTATTGTATATGATCATAACATTTAAGAAGTTTATGAGTGAATGGTGAGACACCTGCCAGTATAAGCATCAAACATTTCAGATCACACACAGTGACAGAAGCTGACACTTGTCATCATCAATGGCATCATCAGCCAGGCTCTCCAGTAATAGGCCATAATTCTGAGTCTGTCCGTCCGTCCCTCAGTCACTCTGTGAAGCAGATGGCATCATAGTAGAATAGATAATGTAGCTATCAGACCCAGAAGCCATAGTTCATTTAAAATAATTATTGTACACCACCACCAGTATCTACCAGATCAAAACTTCTAGTACCAGCAGTGTCCATTTCCACATGATGGCAATTGTATCTCCTAGTCCCCCCAGTCCAACTCCCCTGGTCAGGGTCAGGCCAGTCTGACAGCGCCCAGGAAAGTAGAGTCTCCATCCAGAGAAACTTTGGCTGTAGAGCGAGGGATCAACAGCTCCACACTGTCCCCGACCTCCAGCTTCACTATACCTATAGAGAACACAGTTAACACGCTCAGAAACAGCACACAAACACACGCATGCACACACACAAATGTGCATGCAGCCACAAAGACAGACTCACCCCCTGTGTAACAGGTGTTGTATGGGTAGATAGGGTTCATGTTCTGGATACAGCGGAACAGTGTGACATGCTGAGCTTCATCTCCCACCACGTTCCTCTTCTTCCTGATCACCACATGACCCATGGCAAAGGTCGTATCCATGTAGTACACCTGCATGGGGGAGGGGTGATAGTTACTGTTGGGTTTTTGAGCCATTGTGAACACTATTGAAGTACACCTGGATAGGGGGAGAGTTAGGACTTGTGAGCGGTCTATGTGATACACCTATTTTCCACCTGAAGGAGACTGGCTCTCACCTGACTGTAGACAAAGTAGTATCCCTCCTCTCTGACCAGGATGCTGTCGCTCTCTGCCTCCAGGGCGGAGCCTCTTCTAAGCCCCGCCTGCCAGGGGATCCCTGTGTAAGGTTCCAGCGCAAACTCTGCACAACACCAGAACACACACACCATGCATCAGTCAATCTAAACATGCTGAACTACCTAGCCTCAGACTGTACGTCCTTCAAGCAACTTAAGTATTTTTTGTAAAAAATTAAAAATTGTCTGACTGCATTTCCAGGTTCAGTACCTTTCTGGAATGTTTTCCTGCTGCTATCTGCCAGCATCTGTAGACAAGGCTGAGACACTAGCGGAAGGGGAGGACAGAGGAACAGTTTTGCATGGATTCAATAACCTCACCATGTACAAGATGAGTTATTTCTAGTCAGAGAGAGGGGAGAGGAGAGTGAGCGAGAGAGTGTGCAAGATTATAAACATGAAACTTTGCAGCTTGCCAGAAATAACTCAGTTCAAGGTTCAAATGTTCAAAGCAACAGACCAGTTTCACAGAATAGGAGCTAAAAATAGCACAGCATTGACACCGACAAAGTGTTATATGAGAGAGAAAAGTCATGTCCACAACTTTAGTATGCTCCCATGGTGATTTAATCAAAAGCACAGTAAGACAACGTTTTGCTACGAGGTGAATCTGCGTCAGGTTAAACCACCATGGGATCATACCAGAGTTGCGGACATTACTTTTTTTCTTTGATACGTTCTTCTGTCCTGCAGTAGAGAAGTGTGATGTGCATGTTTTCCTTTTTCTAACTTGCTATATGACCCACTTCAACATGTCAAAAAGACACAAACAGTCCCACTGAATAGCATTGTTAGTCTTGCCTGAGTTCTCAGTTCCTGTGCCCACACTCCTCTTCCTGATGAAAGACAGCCCAGGCTGGGGGTCAGGGGTGTGTAGATGGTCTGGGCTGCTTCTTCTGGCTCTGCTGCTCATCTGCTGCAGTGTCTGGGTAATGCATCAGAAACTGAAAGTTACTTTCGTAAACCGGGTTCTCTGATAATGAGTGACATGTCTTACAATGAGGGAGTTCGATTAACTGCAGAGCTATTGGCCTGTGACATAAACAAGCAAAAGCAGTGAGGGAGGAACTCACTTCTCAAACTGCAACAAGCTCTCAATCTCATGTCAGAAGACATTTATCCATGTTTCTCAAAAGTCAAATTTCTAAATGTTCGGATACTTTTCTGTATCGTTCCAAGGTTAAGTTTAGGCATTAACTCAGAATTCTTATGGTTAGGCATGAACTCTGAATGATTAGGGTTAAGGTTTGGGATAAGCTTAAAACAAAATGATCAAAAACAACTCTCTAGCACTGGATTCGAACATGCAACATTTGGAACCAGAGGTAGATGCTTGTAATCATCCACAACACCCAGGCCAGGGCAATTCCAGTCCTCGGGGGCCTGATTGATGTCACACTCTCCCCATCCCCAGCAAACACACCTGATTTAAACTAATTGCATATTTAACTGAAGATCATGATTAGTTGATTATTGGAGTCAGGTGTGTTTGAGGTCTTGGCTGATTTATTAGTGAATTATAAGTGAAATAATCTGTCTGTAAACAATTGTTGGAAAAATGACTTGTGTCATGAACAAAGTAGATGTCCTAACCGACTTGCCAAAACTATAGTTTGTTAAAAATACATTTGCGGAATGGTTGAAAAACTAGTTAAAGACTCCAACCTAAGTGTATGTAAACCTCCGACTTCAACTGTATATTATGTATGTATGTATATTACAGACCACAGCATCAGATATGAACGTGTAAACGTCTTACCTCTCCATGCCTAGCCTCTTGTTGCTCCTCTCTCCTACGGAAGACCTCTGACCGGAGCTCCTCAACTTCGGCCCTAAGGGCCAGCAGGTGGTACAGAGACAGAGCAGAGAGAGACGAGGAGGTGACCGCTGCCAGAGTCAGCAGCAGGACCAGCCAGGACAGCCTCCGACCCCCAGACTCCTGCCTGGAAGCAGGTCTACCACCCTCGGGATTTGGACCTGCAGATGCCATCACAGGGCCCAGACAGCCTCCTCTGTAGTCAAACAGGCTGCATGACCTGCCTTCTGAATCAAATCACATTTATTTATCACGTGCCTAATATAACAGATGTAGACCTTACATGAAATAATTACTTACAAGCCCTTAAACAGTTGAAGAAATAGAGTGAAAAAATATTTACTAAATAAACTAAAGTATAAAATCGAATATAAAAGTAACTAGAAAATTACCTAACAATAACGAGGCTATATACAGGGGGTACCGCTACCGTGTCAATGTGCGGGGGTACAGGTTAGTCAAGGTAATTTGTAAAGTGACTACGCATAGATAAACAGTGAATAGCAGCAATGTAAAAACAAAAGGAGGGAGGGGGTTTGAGGATCTCCTCTTGGGTTAGTAATGCTGGATCTTTAGCCTTCAGTTAATGTTACTCTCTCCCCGGTCTTACCTTCTCTCCTGTCTCAGTGTCTGCACCCTGTACTGTAATGTTGCATAAGGAAGGGTAGAACAGCAGCTTCCCTCCTCTGTTCCGCTTGATTAACCACAGAACTTCCTGCTCTGATGACGGCCCAGACACACCACTCTCCCTCACTTTTTACCAGTCTATGCGCCGTCCATCCTCTCCACTCTAAACGGCAAACTCTGCTTGCTCCATCCACATTAGTCTGAAAGGGCACAGCAGGGGTGAGACATCTGATCCAGATTAAAAAGTCACAGCTGATATGCCAAGCTTTAAAACGTGTCAAAACACACAATGTGGCGTGGAAGAGGAAAGGGTACAAATATGATGACTCTTAGATGGCTCAGTAAAAAAGGAAGTGCAGAAATCACCCTTGCTTCTTAAAAACCTGCATAGCAAAACTAAACTGCATTACCAAAAAGTATTTGCAGCCAACTTCTTTCAGGGAATGTGGAACCAGACATTTTACAGACAAAAACATTTGTCTAAACATTACACAGACAGTTTAGCAGAATCTTGGGTTTATTCAGTTATTGCATGTTACTGTACAGAGAATAGAAATTGAGATTGTGTATTTAGAAAAGAAGAATGAATATAAATTAAAAAAACATCAACACTAGAGTAGGGAAATGAGTGCAATGGTTGTTTTCCTAAATTGAATGGATGAACATTACAAATTCAGTTAATGAAAAGGTACAGAGCGCTCAACTACAATACCCATAAGCCTCCGGTTCAGAGAAGAGTGAACATTCATCACCATCATCATGCATTTAGTGCTTCAACATATCAGTATGCATGTCAACATATGAACACTTCAGTACATCAATAATACCCATGCATCCTTCTCTCCTGCATATTGTCAGCTTCCACACCATTCTGAGAAGCATTAATAATCAGATAACTGTACAAAGGCTATTTTACACAATGCCAGTGCAAACATGTAGTATAGCAATTGCTTTGAGACAAAACATTCAGTTCGATTTGAAATGATTTCAAAATGGGAGCTCGTCGGTGGTTGGTAATTAGGCAGGGCCAAAGATTTTATCAGTAAAGTATAAAATTAAAAAATCCCACACCTATCAACTCGATCAACAACTTTGGTGGGAGTCTGGGCCAATTCCAGTCAATTCAGAAATTGCACCATGTCCAACTATGTCCAAGTTATCTTACAGTAATTTAAATTAAATGGGTATTGACTCCCACTGTTTATGGCACATTGCCAGGTCATTGTCTACAGGTAGTGGTGTGTGTAACTGACAGGGTCTGATTGTGACAGCACAGCAACACACTCCACTCACACACACTTTTGATATGGCAGCAAGCCAGTCAGTTCCTGCCATTGAAATATTTTGGCAGTCTACTCTCAGAGAGGGTAGACTGGTACTATAAGGTCTATAAACACAAATGCATCAACACAGACTCAGTAAAGTGTTTGTCCATCATACACACACAAGCCAACCACTGCAGACAAAGCATGCACCCCTTGTTGGGTTACAAAACGTCCCACATAACGCTATATAATGCTGGGGATCTCACCCTGTACAGTTTCTCTTCATGTAAAGCACACTGGTCAACTCACATCCACACTGACTGCACATTCAGTAGGTAAGTGCCTATATATTGTAAAATAAGTGCCCTATATAAAAGTTAAAACAGTTAAAACCAGAAACGTCACCAACACGGAGACTGTTTCAACTCACTGTGATGGAGAGTTTAGTCTGAAGTTAAGACTCTAGATCCAACATGTCTGCTGATGCTGAGTGTCTGTTTGTTGTGTCAGAATGGCTTCAATACTGTAAAACTGCAATGCAGCATGCTGCACTGAGACTGAGAGCAGGGTCATATTCATTAGAGCACACCGTAGCAAAACATTTTACAACGGACAACTAAACATTAGCGTTTCTTTTTGGACATGTTTCATTACGTTTCCTTTTGTTTGGTGCCTAATGAACAGGACCCAGCACAGTAAGAGTTTATTATTGTCTAGCTCACCAGCACACCTGAATCAACTTGTCAACAAGCCCTCAATGAGCAGTGTTTTCCAAGGCTACAACACAAATGTGTACTGTTGGGGGGACTCAAGGACCACAGTTGGGAAACACTGGTCTAGCTCACCTTCAGTCCCTGGGAGACATGCAGGAAAGGTTAATTAGCTTGTGAAAAGCACTCCAAGAGGATAAAGCCATTTCTCCACAAGAGCCATAGGGTGAGATGAGACACTAGCCTACTTGAAGGAACAATTATGTTGAGAATAATAGATTAACACAAATAATACAACTTAGTCCCACTCAAGTCTCAAGGCAATAACACAGGGATCAGAATTCAATCATTACACACCCAACACACACAATCTAACCAGAGCCTGTGTGTACCTGGCTCACAGGAATTATAAAGTAGAACCAGGTGTTTTTTTCATGCCATGGTATTTGGGAGAGTGCACTTAGATTTTTAATAGTGTGCAGAACATTGCAGATAGATGTGTATTTTACAGACAGACACAGCTCACGTCATGACCTGAAGTTCACATCCAACTGAAAGCCCTGGTGTGGCCGACCAAGATAAAGGGTCATGGGTAAACTATGCAAAGAGTTGACAAACAGTTCTGGCCACATCGGAGTTGATATTTATTGTCAGAGAACATAAGAACGGGACCTTTGCAAAAAAGGAATATAATCAAGGGATTTCTAACAAAAAACAGTCTGGTAGGGAAACTTGCAGTTTGTGCAGCTTTTCAATGTGCCACACAGTCTACAGAGAACCAATACGGTACAGCCCACATGGTAATCTACCGACTGATATGAACATGATTTTATATTATGAAGCCTTTAAGATCCTCACACATTTAACTTTAAAACAGCGTGTCCTGAAATAGCATAGATTATATCATTTCTTTTAAATGCCATGATCTCGGGTCTTACGTCATTACAACAAGGCAAGACTTTTATTGAATTTGTGAAAAGCTTTTCATATTTGTCAAACAATTCTTATTGAGTTACTGAAATGCTATTACGCTAATCAAACATTTTTATTGATTTACTGAAATTCTGTTATGTTCGTTGTAAAAACCTGTGGTTGTGTTGTGTCTGACAGTATGAACATGGTTGTGTGTATAAGCCATTCAAAGAAGGCCATAACAAGTACATATTCACCCATGCATTCAAAGTTCAAACACAAAAGCATTTCCATGTTAATCATCCCCCCACATCAAAAACACTGTCCCCCTCCAAATATACTCCCCAATTGTTTGATCTGGTACAATTACACCAACAGAATAAGAAAACAAAAACCAAACCTCCCAAAAAACATAGAAATGTACATTCTCTCTAACCTGACCCTAGTAGTTGAGCCCAGTTTAGTTACTCCTGTTCATTCAAATGGAGGAGTAATAGCCACTCTCCTGTATCCTACCATCACACTAACTCCATGACCTGGTCCAGGAACAACCCATAACCCACCATAGGTACTTAATGTAGATCATAAAGAACTGGACAGGTATAAGCAATATGGTAGTGGTTGGCTGCACCTTGCCCTAGCTTTTCCATTTTGCTTATTAGACTTATTCAATCATTTCCGATCTACACAACTGTATATGGAGTATGGAATGCAGGGTTCTCTAGACCAGACAGTCTTCCTCCCTCCCCACTAGACTAGATGATGGTGACGCTGGCCGTTGACTGGACTCTCTCCTCGTGGGCGTGGCTCTTCATCAGGTCCTTGACAAACTGCTCGAGAGCGGCGAAGTAGCCCTGGCACTGCCACGTGTCGTTGTGCGTGCCCTCTGGGAAGATGGCCAGACGTTTAGTCCGCGCCGGCGACAGCTCGTACAGCTGCTTCATCATGACGGGTGGGATGAGCTGGTCTGACAGGCCTGACACGAACAGCGAGGGCATCCGGCACAGTGCCACCTGTCTGTAGGACAAGAACTGGTTCCGGTAGCACAATAAGGGCAGCAGCCTCATGGGCAAGAAGGAGAAGAGTGTGGCGGCCATGTGGGGGATGCTGAGGAAGGTGTTCTCCACCACGATGGCCGCCACGCGGTGAGGGTTGGCCGAGGCCAGGCGTACTGCCACCGCCCCCCCCAGAGAGCGGCCGAACAGCATCACCTTGGTCTTGTCTAGGTCGGGCCGGGTCATCACGTAGTCCAGCGTGGCCTGGGCGTCCAGGTACAGGCCATCCTCACTGGGCTCACCTTCGCTCTTCCCATACCCCCGGTAGTCCACCAGCACCACGTTGGCCTTCAGGTTCACCAGCATCAGGAGTGCGTTGGGCACCCGGTGCCCGATGTTGCCCGCATTGCCGTGGAAATAGAGAATGGTGGGTGGGGCCGTGGAGCAGGGGTTAGATGCATTGCCGGGGGCGACCCCAGGGTTGCCCAGGCTGTCTCCACCAGTGTAGCGGAGCAAGATAAGATTGAGGCGCACGCCGTCCTTGGTGTGGATGTAGACGTTCTCATGGGGGATGCCTGTGGGCATGGGCACGTACAGACGGGAGGAGGAGGGCTGGTCGGGGAAGTAGAGCAGCACATCCTGGAACTTGTAAAGGATGCCAGCCACCGAGGCCAGGATGAGAGCCAGGAGGAAGAAGCCTCCATAGAGGTGGAAGGTGAGGATAAGGGCCAGGAGGGAGATGCGACAGACACCCCAGGACCAGGAGGCCAAGGCCAGGGCACAGCGCTCCACCGAGCCCCACAGCCTCCACGGCTTCTCCATGGCACAGAGAAGACACACAGGATCACACCACCACACACACCCTGTGCAGAGAGAGAGGAGGAAGTAGATTGGGATGAAGGGAAGTGGGGGAGAAGAAAGTGAAAGCGGTAACTCATGCACTGCACTAGACGACACCACTTGAGGTTCTTCACCTCTCACAATTTACAGCTCAGTCAGCCTACCACAGGTGGTAACAAGGTTGTTAAATAAATAATGTAAACCTTAGAGCTGAGAGACACCAGTGGACCCAAACACACACAAAAAATGACACTATCAATCAGCCGATATGCTGCCTGGCCTCAATGTTAAAGCATGCGTGTCTTTGGAACAATGCAAGTCTCAGTGGAGGTTAAACTGGAGAATTAGGCTGACGGCTTTTCACCCTTGGGTCATTAACATTGGACTATATGAGAGCAGAGAGTACTTTCCCCGCATCATTCCAATGTTTGGCCTTAATCTGCCAGGCCATTAACCGGATTAGAACCAAACGCGCCTCAGTTACACAAAACCTGGTTGCTACTGCGAATCAGCACCACTGTGAATTGGTTGGCAAATATGAGACAGGTCTTTCACCATACAACATATGGTATGGTTGGTTCTAATGCACATCTGAATAAATAATTGTAATAGAACACAGATCTGCTGATACATTCCCTCCATGTCACACAAGAGATGGTGTTTTAGTCCTGAAAACACTCGAGGCATGACATGCCAAAATGCCAAATGGATCAAATAAGGAATGCAGCCTTGTCAACATCATCATTGTCAGACAAGTTGTCAATATAAACAATTCATGACATGTAGTTGTCAACAACAAAGACTATTTGAACATTTAGTTAAGCATCTACTACACTGTAAGTTAACTTGAAAAAGGGGCGGCTAGTGGTAACCAGGCAGTGCATGCAGAAACATTAGCTAACGCGTTAGCTAGCTAACATTGACTATGTAAAAGTCACCAAGTTGACAAGTTTGCAAATGTGTATGCACCGAAATGTTACATTACTTTGGCTAGCAAGCAAGCAAGCAACCATGCAGCTCATCTCTGTGTAAACTACGATTTGCAATTCAGTGGAAAATGCCAGTTAGCTAGCCACATAATTAGCCACCTTGTTGTTGGCTAACAACCTAGCAACAATTTGGCAGGTATAACTAGCGAGCTACACACTTACCTCTCTCTCATAATTTGTCGATTCAACTGCATGCAGCGAGGTAAACAAATTGCACAGTAAACGCAGTCAATGTCATTCGGTCCAGAAGCTCACACAAAATGTACATTCAGATATGAGCGGCTATAAATAAACAACCCGGCAGACAACCTACTGCAGTTATGTAGCTAGCTACTTCCTGTATAGTGTTTCTTCACTCATGTCACTTTGATAAATTCCGTGTAGAACGTGGCAAACAAAGAACAAGGTTCCACATTAACTTAAACTTGCAAAAAAACAGATGTAGTTCCACTGGTCTCCACTAGATGGTAATGTGTGAATGTGCCTTTTGCTGGCCAAGGCCCACTGAGTGATGCAAAACTGGAGCGTCTCACAGTAATCCATGGTCCATTGTAACAGGCATAAGAACAAATGAGCAGACATTTATTTAGAAAAATGCAAAACCTCTAAATTATGGCAAAGTAAGTGAAAACCTCTGTTCAGTTATTCTTTTCATAAAACATTGTAGAAAATCAGTAGTGCTATCAACTGCAAGGTTGAGAAACAATTAAAATAGCTAGTGACTGATGGTGATAAAGCAGAATCATGGGACCCCCGTGGAAGTTGAAAATATTTTAAACAGAATGCGTCAGCAGTAAAATGTTGTCGGAATATCTCATAATAGGACAGGATACAGTCAAAAGTCTTTATTTGGACAACAGAATGGATCGCATGCAGCGACCCAAGGAAACGACTCCGAAAAAGAGGGAAACGCGGCGGTGTTCTGGTCAGACTCCGAAAAAGGGCACATCGCGCACCACTTCCCAGTATTCTTCTTGCCAATGTCCAGTCTCTCGACAACAAGGTTGATGAAATCCGAGCAAGGGTGGCATTCCAGAGGGACATCAGAGACTGCAACGTTCTCTGCTTTACGGAGACATGGCTTACTGGGAAAACGCTATCCAGGGCGGTACAGCCAACGGGTTTCTCCACGCATCGCGCCGACAGAAACAAACATCTATCTGGTAAGAAGAGTGGAGGGGGCGTATGCCTCATGACTAACGGGACATGGTGTGATGAAGGAAACATACAGGAACTCAAATCCTTCTGTTCACCTGATTTAGAATTCCTCACAATCAAATGTAGACCGCATTATCTTCCAAGAGAAGTCTCTTCGATTATAATCACAGCCGTATATATCCTCCCCCAAGCAGACACATCGATGGCTCTGAACGAACTTTATTTAACTCTTTGCAAACTGGAAAACATTTATCCGGAGGCTGCATTCATTGTAGCTGGGGATTTTAACAAAGCCAATCTGAAAACAAGACTCCCTAAATTTTATCAGCATATCGATTGCGCAACCAGGGGTGGTAAAACCTTGGATCATTGTTACTCTAACTTCCGCGACGCATATAAGGCCCTGCCCCGCCCCCTTTCGGAAAAGCTGACCACGACTCCATTTTGCTGATCCCTGCCTACAGACAGAAATTAAAACAAGAGGCTCCCACGCTGAGGTCTGTCCAACGCTGGTCAGACCAAGCTGACTCTACACTCCAAGACTGCTTCCATCACGTGGACTGGGACATGTTTCGTATTGCGTCAGATGGGAATATTGACGAATACGCTGATTCGGTGTGCGAGTTCATTAGAACGTGCGTCGAAGATGTCGTTCCCATAGCAACGATAAAAACATTCCCTAACCAGAAACCGTGGATTGATGGCAGCATTCGCGTGAAACTGAAAGCGCGAACCACTGCTTTTAATCAGGGCAAGGTGTCTGGCAACATGACTGAATACAAACAGTGCAGCTATTCCCTCCGTAAGGCTATCAAACAAGCTAAGCGTCAGTACAGAGACAAAGTGGAATCTCAATTCAATGGCTCAGACACAAGAGGCATGTGGCAGGGTCTACAGTCAATCACGGACTACAAGATGAAATCCAGCCCAGTCACGGACCAGGATGTCTTGCTCCCAGGCAGACTAAATAACTTTTTGCCCGCTTTGAGGACAATACAGTGCCACTGACACGGCCTGCAACGGAAACATGCAGTCTCTCCTTCACTGCAGCCGAGGTGAGTAAGACATTTAAACGTGTTAACCCTCGCAAGGCTGCAGGCCCAGACGGCATCCCCAGCCGCGCCCTCCGAGCATGCGCAGACCAGCTGGCCGGTGTGTTTACGGACATATTCAATCAATCCCTATACCAGTCTGCTGTTCCCACATGCTTCAAGAGGGCCACCATTGTTCCTGTTCCCAAGAAAGCTAAGGTAACTGAGCTAAACGACTACCGCCCCGTAGCACTCACTTCCGTCATCATGAAGTGCTTTGAGAGACTAGTCAAGGACCATATCACCTCCACCCTACCTGACACCCTAGACCCACTCCAATTTGCTTACCGCCCAAATAGGTCCACAGACGATGCAATCTCAACCACACTGCACACTGCCCTAACCCACCTGGACAAGAGGAATACCTATGTGAGAATGCTGTTCATCGACTACAGCTCGGCATTCAACACCATAGTACCCTCCAAGCTCGTCATCAAGCTCGAGACCCTGGGTCTCGACCCCGCCCTGTGCAACTGGGTACTGGACTTCCTGACGGGCTGCCCCCAGGTGGTGAGGGTAGGCAACAACATCTCCTCCCCGCTGATCCTCAACACGGGGGCCCCACAAGGGTGCGTTCTGAGCCCTCTCCTGTACTCCCTGTTCACCCACGACTGCGTGGCCACGCACGCCTCCAACTCAATCATCAAGTTTGCGGACGACACAACAGTGGTAGGCTTGATTACCAACAATGACGAGACGGCCTACAGGGAGGAGGTGAGGGCCCTTGGAGTGTGGTGTCAGGAAAATAACCTCACACTCAACGTCAACAAAACTAAGGAGATGATTGTGGACTTCAGGAAACAGCAGAGGGAACACCCCCCTATCCACATCGATGGAACAGTAGTGGAGAGGGTAGCTAGTTTTAAGTTCCTCGGCATACACATCACAGACAAACTGAATTGGTCCACTCACACTGACAGCGTCGTGAAGAAGGTGCAGCAGCGCCTATTCAACCTCAGGAGGCTGAAGAAATTCGGCTTGTCACCAAAAGCACTCACAAACTTCTACAGATGCACAATCGAGAGCATCCTGGCGGGCTGTATCACCGCCTGGTACGGCAACTGCTCCGCCCTCAACCGTAAGGCTCTCCAGAGGGTAGTGAGGACTGCACAACGCATCACCGGGGGCAAACTACCTGCCCTCCAGGACACCTACACCACCCGTTGTTACAGGAAGGCCATAAAGATCATCAAGGACATCAACCACCCGAACCACTGCCTGTTCACCCCGCTATCATCCAGAAGGCGAGGTCAGTACAGGTGCATCAAAGCTGGGACCGAGAGACTGAAAAACAGCTTCTATCTCAAGGCCATCAGACTGTTAAATAGCCACCACTAACATTGAGTGGCTGCTGCCAACACACTGTCATTGACACTGACCCAACTCCAGCCATTTTAATAATGGAAATTGATGGGAAATGATGTAAATATATCACTAGCCACTTTAAACAATGCTACCTTATATAATGTTACTTACCCTACATTATTCATCTCATATGCATATGTATATACTGTACTCTACAACATCGACTGCATCCTTATGTAACACATGTATCACTAGCCACTTTAACTATGCCACTTTGTTTACTTTGTCTACACACTCATCTCATATGTATATACTGTACTCGATACCATCTACTGTATGCTGCTCTGTACCATCACTCATTCATATATCCTTATGTACATGTTCCTTATCCCCTTACACTGTGTATAAGACAGTAGTTTTGGAATTGTTAGTTAGATTACTTGTTGGTTATCACTGCATTGTCGGAACTAGAAGCACAAGCATTTCGCTACACTCGCATTAACATCTGCTAACCATGTGTATGTGACAAATAAAATTTGATTTGATTTGATTTGATTTACTATTTTCTACATTGTAGAAAAATAGTGAAGACATCAAGACGATGAAATAACACATATAGAATCATGTAGTAACCAAAAAAGTGTTAAACAATTTACAATATATTTTATATTTGAGATTCTTCAAAGTAGACGGCCTTTGCCTTGACAACAGCTTTGCACACGCTTGACATTCTCTCAATCAGCTCCATGAGGTACTCACCTTGAATGCATTTCAATTAACATGTGTGCCTTGTCAAAAGTTCATTTATGGAATTTCTGTCCTTCTTAACACATTTGAGTTGTATTGTGACAAAGTAGGAGTAGTATACAGAATATAGCCCTATTTGGTAAAAGACCAAATTATGACAAGAACAGCTCAAATAAGCAAAGAATAATGATAGTCCATTATTAGGTGGAAAGTCTCAAGAACTTTGAAAGTTTCTTCAAGTGCATTCACAAAAACCATCAAGTGCTATGATGAAACTGGCTCTCATGAGGACCGCCACAGGAAAGGAAGATCCAGACTTACTTCTGCTGCAGAGGATACGTTCATTAGAGTTAACTGCATGTCAGATTGCTACCCAAATAAATGCTTCACAGAGTTCAAGTAACAGACACGTCTCAACGTCAACTGTTCAGAGGAGACTGCATGGTCGAATTACTGCAATGAAACCCCTACTAAAGGACACCAATAAGAAGAAGAGACTTGCTCGGGCCAAGAAACACAAGCAATGGACATTTTTTATGAAAATAAATATTCAACCTTTATTTAACTAGGCAAGTCAGTTTATGAAGAAATTCTTATTTACCATGACGGCCTAGGAACAGTGGGTTAACTGGTCTAGGAACAGTGGGTTAACTGCATTGTTGAGGGGCAGAATGACAGATTGTTACCTAGACTGGTGGAAATCTGTCCTTTGGTATGATGAGTCCAAATATGAGATTTTTGGTTCCAACTGCAGTGTCTTTGTGAGACGCAGAGTAGGTGAACGTACGATCTCCACATGTGTGGATCCCATTGTGAAGCATGGAGGAAGAGGTGTGATGGTGTTGGGGTGCTTTGCTGGTGACATTGTCTGTGATTTATTTAGAATTCAAGGCACACTTAACCAGCATGGCAACCACAGCATTCTGCAGCGATTCTCCATCCCATCTGGTTTGAGCTTAGTCAGACTATCATTTGTTTATCAACAGGACAATGACCCAAAACACACCACCAGGCTGTCTAAGGGCTATTTGACCAGAAGGGGAGTGATGGTGTGCTGCATCAGATGACTTGGCCTCCACAATCACCCAACCTCAACCCAATTGAGATGGTTTGGGATGGGTTGAACTGAAGAGTGAAGGAAAGCAGACAAAAAGTGCACAGCATATGTGGGAACTATCAGCGGTGTCATACACAGGGTATCAATTTCTATCCAACATAATTATTTAAAATGATGGTGATGGATGAGAAACAGCACAGTGCTTTTTACTGCTGACATCAATTGCTCCATCTCTCAACTCCCACCCCAGTGACTATGTAATGAAAGGCAGAGCTACGGAAGAATAAACTGCATCTCCACAGCATACATATCTCACCCCATATTCTGCTGATCTTCATCAGACCATACCAGGCCAAACACATAGAAAACATAGAAAAACAACATAGAATGCTCACCCCAAACCAAACCAAAATAGAGACATAAAAAGGAACTAAGGTCAGGGCATGAAAGTACCCCCCCCCCCAAAAAAGTGCGGACTCCGGCCACAAAACCTAAACACATAGGGGAGGGCATCTATCCGCGGTTGCGGCTCTGGCACGGGACGTGGACCCCACTCCCCCTTAGTCTTGGCCCACTTAGGACTGGGGACCCTTGCAGCGGGCCCCGGACAGGCGGGAGACTCTGGCGGCTCCGGACAGGCGGGAGACTCTGGCGGGTCCGGACAGGCGGGAGACTCTGGCGGCGCCGGACAGGCGGGAGACTCTGGCGGCTCCGGACTGACGGGCAGCTCTGGCGGCTCCGGATGGACAGGAGGAAGACTCTGGAGGGTCCGGACTGGAGGGAGACTCTGGAAGGAGAAGACGCAGAGACAGCCTGGTGCGTGGGGCTGCCACAGGGCCCAGCAGGCTGGGGAGACCTACAGGAGGCCTGGTGCGTAGAGGAGGCACTGGATAAACCAGGCTGTGGGGGGAGCACTGGAGCTGTGGTGTGCAGCCATGGCACCACTCCTCCAGGCTGAATGCCCACTTTAGCCCGGCCCCTCCAGAGTGCAGGCACAGGTCGAACCGGGCTGTGGGGGAGCACTGGAGATCTGGTGCTTACCACTCACACCTCTCCATTAGGCTCAATGTTTTCACCCGGCATGCAGGCATAGAACGAAGAGCACCCTCCCAGCGCCCCGGAGACACGATACGCAGAGCCGGCGCAGGATACCCTGGGTCAAAACGGAGCACCGGTGACCAATCACGCTGGGCTGGCACAAGCCGCCCTGGCTGGATGCCTACTCTCGCATGGCACTTGGGGGGGGCTGGCCTATAGAGCTCCGGGCTATGAGCGCGCACTGGCGACACCGTGCGCATCACAGCATAACACGGTGCCTGACCAGTACTACGCTGCTTCCGGAAAGCACGGGGAGTTGGCTCAGGTCTATCGCCTGACTCTGCCAATCTCCCCGTGTGGCCCCCTCCAAAAAATTGGGGGCTGCCTCTCGCGCTGCGCTGCCTTACCTCATATCGCTGCCTCTCGTGCTGCGTTGCCTTACCTCATATCGCTGCCTCTCATGAGGCGCTGCCTTACCTCATATAGCTGCCTCTCGTGCTGCGCTGCCTTACCTCATATCGCTGCCTCTCGCGCTGCGCTGCCTTACCTCATATCGCTGCCTCTCGTGCTGTGCTGCCTTACCTCATATCGCTGCCTCTCGCGCTGCGCTGCCTTACCTCATATCGCTGCCTCTCGTGCTGCGCTGCCTTACCTCATATCGCTGCCTCTCATGAGGCGCTGCCTTACCTCATATAGCTGCCTCTCATGAGGCGCTGCCTTACCTCATATAGCTGCCTCTCGTGCTGCGCTGCCTTACCTCATATCGCTGCCTCTCGTGCTGCGCTGCCTTACCTCATATCGCTGCCTCTCGTGCTGCGCTGCCTTACCTCATATCGCCGCCTCTACGCTTTCGCCACCTCCAGTTCAGCTTCCGGGCGGCGATATTCCCCAGCCTGACTCCAGAGTTCCTTACCGTCTAGTATCTCCTCTCAAGTCCAGGAGTCCCGAACCCTCTGCTCCTCCTTACCACGCTGCTTGGTCCGTTGGTGGTGGGTAGTTCTGTAACGATCTTCGTCTTCATCGGATGAACAGGAAAGATCGGACCAAAACGCAGCGTGGTAAGTGTCCATTTTAATGTAATATAACTGAACACGAAATACAAAATAACCAAGTGAAACAACGAAGATCGAAACAGTCCTGAAAGGGGACACAACACAAAACAACTACCCACAAACACCAGGTGGGAACAGGCTACATAAGTATGGTTCTCAATCAGAGACAACGAAGGACAGCTGCCTCTGATTGGGAACCATACCAGGCCAAACACATAGAAAACATAGAAAAACAACATAGAATACCCACCCCAACTCACGCCCCGTCCAAACCAAAATAGAGACGTAAAAAGGAACTAAGGTTAGGGCGTGACATGATCAACAAGAACACTAGCAAGAGTGACGCTGCTGCTTTGATACAGAGGTTTAGGTTAGCCACAGAGAGCTCAATAAACCAAACACATAAATAGGCTATCATTCTACAGTTGAATGCATGTAACAATAAAAGCAGGACTTACAATAAAACAACCATTCAGCATTTTGTTTCCCCAAAAAAACAAACACACAGGGTTCTGGTGTGTTTAATGTCACTAACTTGTCCTCCTCCGCAGGAGGACCTTGCTAGGAGGGAACAGACACAGACAGACAGACAGACAGACAGACAGACAGACAGACAGACAGACAGACAGACAGACAGACAGACAGACAGACAGACAGACAGACAGACAGACAGACAGACAGACAGACAGACAGACAGACAGACAGACAGACAGACAGACAGACAGACAGACAGACAGACAGACAGACAGACAGACAGACAGACAGACAGACAGACAGACAGATGATGTGTAGAGACTGAGACACAGCTCTTGACCACTCTGCTCCGCAGTCCTTCAACTTGATTTATCCGATTATCTGATTCACAGATGTTAACTCACAACAGAATCCTTGAGAAGGAGAGTCGGTTTTCTCTGGATCTTGTTAGACAAATTGAATAGAATGTGAGATAGAAAGAGAGAGATTTAAGGTATAGTATTGAGTAAATGAATAAAACAGGTACATTAAATATGTGCATCAAAGTGCATGTTCAGTAACAAGTGACATTTTTGATACTGAGGTGTGTGAAGAGCATGATACCATATAGTCATAGAAGTCAATCATAGAGAGACAGACAATCACCCCTGTCAACAAGATTCCCTGCTGTCGTTCACACTCTATAGGCCCCAGCTGTGTCTAGGAGGTGGGGTCACCAGAGGTCCGGAGCTGTCACTCCAGGATGACAGCTAGAGGGTCAAAGATCAGTGTTCACAGCAACATTAACTTCCTGGAAAAGGTGTATCTGTTCATGTCGACATTACCCTATTGGAAGTCCTTTATCCACAGGACTGAAAGACAGTCTCATGTCTAGATTGTTTACTGAAATGGACTCGTGGGAAGAGCTTAGCTGCTTGCTGTGTATTTCTGCCTGATTGGCATCAAGAGTAGAGTACAGCTGGATCCAAGCATATCTTCACTTCTGTCAAAGGGTATAAAGATATATTCAAGACAGCCCCTGCTGTTAGGCAAAGAAAAGTAATTAGCATGAATAAGCCAACAATACAACATAAATGCATATGAGGACACACCCAATCCCACAGAAGTATGCGCAGGCTTGCACACGCACGCATGCATTTGCATGCATGCATGCACGCTCAAGTGCATAAATGCACAACACACACGTTTGTCTTGGGTTATAGGATACTGACAATGTGTTGGATGCAGTTTATAAGAGATTGACAGCTGGCAAGTTCACTTTATCTACCTACGACTCAATTACCTTAGTCATGCCACTCAAAACAGCTATTATACGTATGTACGCATGCACGCACACACACACACACACACACACACACACACACACACACACACACACACACACACACACACACACACACACACACACACACACACACACACACACACACACACACACACACACACACACACACACACACACACACACACACACACACACACACTCTTCTGGGCACTTTCCCCAATCCCACGACTCAATTACTTTAGATGTGGCAGCAGTCTAAACAGCCGGCGGCCCCCTGCTCAATAACAGTTAATATAACACAGAGGCACTGGGACGGGCTGGCTGGGGATATGATAGCATCACACCAAGAGACACGCTTGTCATTCACCTCACGTCACTCAGAGGAGTGCTTGGACCATACAGTAGGACGCAATGAATGAGATAAAATGTCAGCCTCTTGAATGTGAGTGAAAAATACTCTCTATTTCTTTTTCAAGTAATGGAATGTGCTTAGCATCCCCTCTATCCATTTTTGTCACACATGTCACACAATTTCAGCTTAAATGTTATGGTATTGGTCTTGATTGCTGTTGCTTATTTGTATAGATGACTATATGTTGAATATTGTGTTATTGATGTGATACTGCCCAGCCATTGGTTGTGATACTCAAGGTGACAGATTTGAAGTCTGTGACGATAGTACAGTAGACAAGTGGTCACCTTGGAGACGAGCATGGCAGTGAGTCAGAGAATACAGCTATAGCAACAACTCAGTTAGACATTTCATCCACTACTGCCCACACCTAGCCCCTGGCCCAGTATGTGTGTGTGAGACAACCTGTGGATGACACAGACCTCACCTGACAGAGACATCAGAGCGGTAAAGTGCATCCTCCATTTTCTCCAGATTCGTAATTAACAGAAGCTGCTGCTCAACTCTGCTCTGATGTCTTTGTTCTCAACGCCAATCACTGAGGGCTAACGCCAGTGTGTCCAGTATAGTGAGGGCCTAATAGCTAAGAGTAATAGCTGGTCCTATCTGGGCCCACTAGGCTGCTCCACATCATGCCTGCCAGGAATAAATTGGGTGGAAATTGCTGCATGTCTCAGGCGGCAATTAGAGGGCCTCCTGTGGCGAAGAGGCAGACATTAACTAATAAAGGCTACATTTCCCTTGCAAATGAGCATCCCAGCATCCAGCTCTCTCTCTCGCCCGCCTCACCCACCCGAGCAGATGAATGCATATCATTCCCTTAACCCGAGGATGGGGGAAGGAGAGGTGGGGGGGAGGCATGGGTGACCTCAAGGTAGATAAAAGGGACGCCTCAAACCGAACCTTTAAAGTCATCTGAAGAATAACATAGAAAGTCTAAGTCGCAGTACACCACACTCTCTGTGTGATCCATACACAGCACCATCATCATCCTCTCTGTCTAACTCAATCCTCTCTGTGTTACTGTAACTGCACCTGATTGTAACTATGGTGATGGCTAATGTGGTAATAGCTCAGTGCTGAAAATGCGTCACAACAGGTAGGCGGTGGGCCAGAGAATCTTTTCGAGATGATCGGTCTCTGGTGAGGGAGGAGCTGTTTCTTACATGTTATTTTTTTCTGAACACATTTCTGTTTGTTGGCAATGTCAATTCTTGCTATTTAAAAAAAAAACTTACTTTTATGTTCACTATCTGGACAGGCAAACGCTGCAAAGCACTAAAAAGTAAATCAATCAAACTCGTTGTAACGGTTCCATAACCACAGATGATGGGAATCGGGAAGCAAGTACAGAGTGAGGATTTAATAATAAATACATATTAAACGAAACAAGAACAGTATCTGGACAAGAGAAACAAAACAACACCAATAAAGACAAGGGAATGAAACTGAGGAAGTGACAGATTTAGGAGAGGCATTCAATGACGTGATGGAGTCCAGGCGAGTCTGATGAAGCGCGGGTGCCCGTAATGATGGTGACAGGTGTGCGTAATGATGAGCAGCCTGGCGATCTTGAGCGCAAGAAAGAGGGAGCGGGATCAGACGTGACAGTACCCACCCCCTCTAGGGGCGCCACCTGGCGGCAAGCCTGACAGGCCGGCTGAGGCAAGAGAGCTCAACGAGCTTGCTGAGGGGTGGGAGCCCGACGAGCTGGAGTGAGGCGTGGGAGACCGACGTGCCGGCTGAGGTGCGGGAGCCCGACAAGCCAGCTGAGGCATGGCTTGGGAGCCTGCCGAGCCAACTGAGGCTTGTGAGCTTCTCGAGTCAGTTGAGGCAACCACGGTTGTTTCAGCAGCGGCACCCGGACCCGACGTAACCAACATATTCTTTTTTTTATTCCAACTGCGGTGTCTTGATTCTGTACCGGTTCCGTAACCACAGACGCTGGGAAACGGGATGCAAGTACAGGGTGAGGATTTAATAATAAATACAAATTAAACGAAACAAGAACACCGTCTGGATAAGAGAAACAATATCAATGCAGACACGGGAATGAAACTGAGGAAGTGACAGATTTAGGGGAGGCAATCAAAGACGTGATGGAGTCCAGGTGAGTCCGATGAAGCGCGGGTGCATGTAACGATGGTGACAGGTGTGCGTAATGATGAGCAGCCTGGCGACCTCAAGCTCCAGAGAGGGGGAGCGGGAGCAGACATGACACTTGTGTACTATTCAGCTACCATCTCTGCTGATCACCTCTGCCGCTCACATTCTCTGTACGTACCTAAGGTACATAAACACAGCTAGTGACAGCTCGAGAGAGATTTATATCCAAAAAACTGCTATCAGGTAGTCTTTTTTCAATATTTGTAATCTATGTACTTATAGAAACGTGATACAGTTAATGCAAACTGTAAAATAACGTATCAACCATAGAAAAATAACTAGCTAGCTAAAACAACTATACCTGTTGCTAGCTAGCAGGAGCAGATAGCTTCATCACTAGCATGCCATTTCGTCAGAGGGAGATTTTGTTATCATTATTCCAAGTAATAAATGATTGAAATGACATACCCAAATCTAACTGCAAATCTAATATAATTTTTTAATTTTTAATTTTACCTCCTTTTCTCCCCAATTTCGTGGTATCCAATTGTTGGTAGTTACTATCTTGTCTCAATGCTACAACTCCAGTATGGGCTCGGGAGAGACAAAGGTCGAAAGCCATGCGTCCTCCGAAACACAACCCAACCAAGCCGCACGGCTTCTTAACACAGCGCGCATCCAACCCGGAAGCCAGCCGCACCAATGTGTCTAAGGAAACACCATGCACCTGGCGACCTCCAGCGCCCGGACCGCCACAGGAGTCCCTAGTGCGCGATGAGACAAGAATATTCTCACTGGCCAGGCCCTCCCTAACGCATCGCCCCACGGACCTCCCGGTCGCGGCCGACTACAACAGAGCCTGGGCGCAAACGCAGAGTCTCTGGTGGCACAGCTAGCACTGTGATGCAGTGCCCTAGACCACTGCACCACCCGGGAGGCCCCCAAATCTAATATTCTTGACACCATTCGAAAGGAAACACTTTGAAGTTTGTGGAAATGTGAAATTCATGTCGGACATTATAACTCATTCAATCTGGTAAAAGATAATAAAACCAAAAAACATGCGTTTTCAATTGTTGTTTTTTTCATCATTTTTTAAATGCAAGAGAAAGGCCATAATATAATATAGGGACACCGATCCTGTAGAGGCTACACTGCCTAGTGCATTTTAGAGTTGAAGAACACCAACTTCAGATGCACATGCTTGTTAGAGTATCTCGAAACCTAAATTCAATATAGAATCAATTTGATGAGGTGAAAAACAGATTAGGTTTTTAGTATTGTAACATGCAGTAATGAGAATTCTTTTGACCCTGTCAGGAGCCCAAGCTTTTTCCATAGATGGTAGAGTTCTCGACTCTGTACCACACGATGTGAGGATTGTGTTCCGCTAAGGTACTTCTCAATCTCTACATCGGTTGGCTACGTTAGTGACCAGGGTGGGATTCTTTCGATATACCTATTGGGCCTGGGTACACAAATGTACATTGAAGCATTTGTTGATGACAGTTCTATTGTCTATATCAGAGGCTCAGGCTTTTGCCATACAGTGCATTCGGAAAGTATTCAGACCCCTTGACTTTTTCCAAATATTGCTACGTTACAGCCTTAGTTTAAAATGGATTTTAAAAAATACGATCAATCTATACCCAATATCCCATAATGAAAAAGCAAAAAACGTTTTTTAGACATTTTTGTAATATCAAATTTACATAAGTATTCAGTCTCTTTACTCAGTACTTTGTTGAAGCACCTTCGGCAGCGATTACAGCCTCAAGTCTTCTTGGGTATGTCGCTACAAGCTTGGCACATCTGTATTTGGGGAGTTTCTCCCATTCTGATCTGCATATCCTCTCATGCTCTGTCAGGTTGGATGGTGAGAGTTGCTGGACAGCTATTTTCAAGTCTCTCCAGAGATGTTCGATGGGTTCAAGTCCGAGCTATGGCTGGGCCGCTCAAGGACGTTCAGAGACTTGTCCTGAAGCCAGTCTTGTGTGGTCGTTGCTGTGTACTTAGGGTCGTTGTCCTGTTGGAAGGTGAACCTTTGCCCCAGTCTGAGATCCTGAGCGCTCTGGAACAGGTAGGTTTTCATCAAGGATTTCTCTGTACTTTGCACCGTTCATCTTTCCCTCTGTCCTAATTAGTCTCCCTATTCCTGCTGCTGAAAAACATCGCCACAGCATGATGCTGCCCCCACAATGCTTCACCGTAGGGATGGTGCCAGGTTTCCTCCAGGCGTGACACTTGGCATTCAGGCCAAAAAGTTCAATCCGATTTTCATCAGACCAGATAATCTTGTTTCTCATGGTCTGAAGGTCCTTTAGGTGTCTTTTTTGCAAACTCCAAGCAGTCTGTCATGTTCCCTATACTGAGGATTGGCTTCCGTCTGGCCACTCTAAAGGCCTGATTTGTGGATTGCTGCAGAGATGGTTGTTCTTCTGGAAGGTTATCCCATCTCCACAGAGGAATGCTGGAGCTCTGTCAGAGTGACCATTGAGTTCTTGGTCAACACCCTGACCAAGACCCTTCCCCTCCGATTTCTCAGTTTGGCCAGCTCACGGAAGAGTCTTGGTGGTTCCAAACTTCTTCCATTTAAGAATGATGGAGGCCACTGTGTTCTTGGGGACCTTCAATGCTGCAGAAATTCTTTGGCACCCTTCCACAGATCTTTGCCTCGACATCATCCTTTCTCTGTAATCTACGGACAATTCCTTTTACCTCGTGGGTTGGTTTTTGCTCTGACATGCCAAGTCATCTGTGGGACCTTACATAGACAGTTGTGTGCCTTTCCAAGTCATGTCCAATCTATTGAATTCACCACAGGTGGACTCCAATCAAGTTGTACAAACATCTCAAGGATGATCAATGGAAACAGGATTAACCTGATCTCAATATTGAGCCTCATTGCAAAGGGTCTGAATACTTATGTCAATAAGGTATTTCTGTTTTTAATTTTTAATACGTTTGAAAAACATTCAGAAATCCTGTTTTTGCTTTGTCATTATGGGGTATTGTGTAGATTGATGAGTAAAAAAATATGTAATACATTTTAGAATAAGGCTGTAACGTTACAAAATGTGGAAAAAGTCAAGGGGCCTGAATACTTTAGATGGTAAAGCTCTAGTTTATAGACTACAACATCGTACGATTTTGCGACCCACGGCACTTCTCTCTATACAGTGCATTCGAAAAGTATTCATACCCTTAGACTTTTTCCACATTTTTTAAGTATACAGTATATGCAAGAAACATACATTATGGGAAACGTCTCACTCAGTCAGTAGTAGAATAATGGATTGACAATAATTTGGCACCGTCAACTTTTAGAAGGTTAGTAGGAAAGTTAGCCTATTCTTTAAACCACCTAAATATATCACATTCACTGAACATTTAGTATTTGAAACTCAAACATTCTATAAATCTGCAGACTCTTTATCATTCTCCATACCTTATATTCCTATGCATCCAACATTATACATGCCCACCATGCTATTGGGCAGCTACTTACATTTTAGGACTCATCTGGTTTAGAAATCAAACTGTGGTCATCTTATTGCAGAGCACATTGTATACATTTTGCCCAGCTGTTTTTAGAGAATTTTGTATTTCAAGGTACAGTATATGTGTAGGATATGCCGTGTCGGCTGATACGGATAAGCAGCTGTTGTTTTTAATCCTCCATTCTAGCATACATAAACATATTTCCATCTACATGCTTTTGTTTGGGTTTCTACGCCAATTATATGATTGAATGTTTCTTCATGCCTGCAGCTAGTTACTTGAAATGAGACATGTAACCATGCCGAGACAACAAATTGTATGCTAATGAAACACTAGTGTCCTGAGCAAGCAAATTGACATTTACAGTAGCTGGCTAGCCTACTCAAACTGTAACATTGGCTAGCTTTCAATAAACTGGCCAAATGGTCAATGGAGTTACCTCTTCATAGTTAAGGCTGTGTTTACATCTTAGATAGAAGCAGGCCATTGGCTGCCTTCATCACGAGGGGTATGTAGGGTAGTTCTGATTGGTTCCAAGCTTAGCAGTTTGGCAATTGAAGGTGCCAACAAATGTTATAGTTGTCATCAGAATGTTTTACTGTCATATACAAAAAATCAGCTCTTCCCTCGCTGGGGATCAATCAACTTCACATTCTTCAGATTCGGCCTACCACCTAAAGCAATACGGAATTCACAAGAGCATGCATGTGCGGTCTGGTCCTTTCAGTCACTAAACATCTTGGACTCAGTCCCACTGGACTGGAACCTAGCTTTGTTTACATCCCCTAGCATCCTTATCAATAGTGCCATCACAGTTGTTGTCATTACCATCATTATCATCTCTTTACTCCCACGCACTCCCCTGAAAGGGTATTAGAGATGACCTCGTTACACGTTGACCTTTAGAGTCGTGATCGCTCCGGTGCTCTGTAGTTCACACTAGAGTTCAGGATATTTATTAAAGGATAGGATATGGTACTGTTTTGTAGGGTTTAGTGATACTCTCTTTTTGAAGGGGACACTCAGTGTGCTAAGGGCATTGTTAATTACTGTGTGGAGAATGGACTCTGTGGAGAATTATACTCACTCTAATAAGAGTGTTTCGAGGATACTGTACTTGCGAAGGGCACATTCACTCACTTCCTGAAAGGTATGCACTTTGTGAAAAATACATACGCTTTTGTTAAATCCATACTGTTGGTATGGTATACTGTACTTGATGATTAGCTTTGTTTTACAAAGTTAACACTTTCATTCTGTAGAGAATAATCTCTTTGTGTGTAGTTGGGATGGTAATCTCATACAATGCACAGTCTACTGTCATGTAAATGGAGGATGGAGTCACTTTGTCGAGGACACAGTGGCCGTGGCCACATCTGTCTTGCCTACTACTTTTTAAAACTACATACTGTGTACTAATCATATTACATGCTATTCTGAACGTACTGTTTAGTAAAAAATAATGCAGTAAGCAGCACATATCAACATAGTAGGCTTAACCATACTTAGAATGTGTTATCTAATAAACAATTTCATTGATTCCCACCATTTGTTCATTTTGATACAGTGCATCACCTTCTCTGTCTCTGATTATCAGCAGTTGTCAAACACACATGGGTCTGGAAATCCGCTTCCTCAATAGTGTTCAGCGAACTATACTGGATGAAAACCTTCAATTAGTATGACATCTTGTCATTAAACATGTATTATGCAGAAATCACCCCGGCACTTCCTGGTGGCAAAAAAAATGTGTATAGTTCGCCTAATTTGAGTTTATGTTACAAAATCATTGTACCATCTAAACCACTATGAAAAATGTTATAATATAATATTGTATTTTCAGACGTTTGATGCTGGTGTACAAAACTAAAAGTAAAAGACACAAAAACAAAACTTATAAATGGGAAGAATAGAAATTGCACACAGAACAGATCTACTGCTTCTTAGAGTTGCTTTCAATGAAAATTATAGATCTTTAACTCACGTATCTATGTGAGTTGTGTTGGGTCTCCAAAAAAGCAAAATATTGCAGCTTTAAAAGCATACTACATTTTTTAAATTTCATACAACTTTTTATTTTCGGATATCAAAAACGCCTACTATTTAGAACACCATTATGGTTATTCGGACAAAGTCACTTTGTGAAGGTCACTCAGCCCAATAATAAGTGATGGATGTAGTTGTTTTGTGTTTTTCTCCTCTGATTGACTTGATGTCTGGGGACACACAGACTCTGGTCTCCAGTAGTAACGGACAGGCCTGCAGTCAACACTAAAGGTTACTGAGCTACCCTGTGGAATAAAATGCCATCTCGCATCACTCATCACTATGTATATGTGTGTGCGTTTGCGTGTGTGTACGCCTGTGTGCAAAATGGACGATGCACCACACTCTATGACATGCAAACTGTCTTGTGTCTATGTGTTATATATTGTATGTGTTGCTGTGCATTTGTGTGTTGCTTTACATTCTTATGAGCGTGAGTATGAGAATTTTCACCTCACATTCTGTGTTTTGTGATATTGGATATCCCCACTCCTTTCATGTTGATGAGATATAATCCATTTATCTGAATGAAATAATTGACCACAGTATAATTGCTGTTCTGCATGTGTTCTGTGCAGTTCCACTCCAAGGCTTTATACAGAAATGATGGAGGGAAAAAGCACAGCTCAGATCATTACTCACACACAAACACACACACATCAGACACATGCACACGCACGGACGCATACACAAACACACAGACACACACAGACCATGGCATTTTGCTTTAATGGTAGAGGACGATCCAGAGCAGAGCTGCAGTGTGTGTGTGCGTCAGAGCTGTGGTCTGTGGTCTGTGTTATTTAGCTGATCATAGCCATTAATTCATTTAGACTGGTGCTTCATTTGGTGCCATGGGGGAGGAGAGGAGCATTTTATCACTAAGTGTCACCAGGCCACTCTATAATGCCAGATGGCATTGCCCTGGTTCGTGGTTTTGCCTGAAAACAGATGGAAACACAGCTTGGCAAAATTCCCACCTGAAAGATGGGTTCAACTACAGTTGAAGTATGAAGTTTTCATACTTCATACTTTTTTTTTCATAAAAACTCGTTTTTTGACCACTCCACAATCTTTTTGTTAACAAACTATAGTTTTGTCAAGTCGGTTAGGTCATCTACTTTGTGCATTTTTCCAGTCATTTTACCAACAAATGTTTACAGACAGATTATTTCACTTATAATTCACAATTCCAGTGGGTCAGAAATTTATATACACTAAGATGACTGTGCCTTTAAACAGAAAATTATGTCATGGCTGTTGAAGCTTCTGATAGGCTAATTGACATCATTTGAGTCAATTGGAGGTGTACCTGTGGATGTATTTCAAGGCCTACCTTAAAACTCAGTGCCTCTCTGCTTAACATCATGGGAAAATCTAAAGAAATCAGCCAAGACCTCA